>NC_069128.1:52284313-52521813 GCF_026914265.1 Mya arenaria | reverse complement strand
TAGGGACATTTGCACTTTTAACGCTTTCATTTGCCCAATCTACCATGATAGACAGAGCTATGGCGTTATAGACACTAAAATAGAGACGCACAACGCCACAAGAAAACACGTTTTTCAACTCATTTTGCTTTAAAATATTGGAGTAGCCATCTTGACTCGGTCAGCGAAATTGGAATTTACTTGGGGTTTTAACAATTTATTGATACCTAACCTCACTTCTTATGTTTTTGAAGTACGAGTGTAAATAGTGTATTTGACGCCAATGATAGCAATTTGTTTGATCCATTTTTACACTCCATAACTATTATTAGTCATTGCTATATTATTTCAGTTTGTTTCTTTTCCTCCCCGGGAGGCGAGTCACAGGCGGATCCTACTGGTGATTCGATATGCTTCATATTTTATTTTCCTTTTTGGGGATACTCTCATACCTTCCCGACAGGCATGTCACATGCGGATACTGGAGGTGATTGAAAGGTACCTTGTGCAAAAAATGGTCGCCAATGTGGTCGGTTCCGATGTTATTGTGCTCTACCCGGCCATTATACTCCTTTTAGGACTAACCCTACCTCGTTTAAAGGCACTTAAAAGAGCATCTGAACATAGGGGGGAATGTTGTAGTTTTCAACCCTAATAGCAATATATTTCACTATCTACACCAAGTAATGTTGAAACTAATGCTCTTTTCCCAGGTATTTTTCACTACATGCCTACAACATTTCATCATCTTTCTTGATTACCTACATCTGTTTAATAGGTCATTTTTTATGCTTTTAACATGAATATTTTACTTAGTGGAATTAAATCAAATTACTTATTCCATGATACTTATCAGAGCATCATTTCTTTTTATTTATTTTAATAAACTGATCTTCTTTATACTATTGTTTTTTTCGTTTATATTGGGTCAAGCTACGTAAAGCATCAAGTACAGATAAGACTAGCGAGGACTGATATAGTCTTGAACGTAATTATGTTCAACTTAAGATTTTAAGTTGTGCATCATATTTAGATTGTCACAGGTAACTTTCGTAGTGTGTATTTAAGACACGATTTAGCTGCACACGGTGTTATTCACACTGTTGCTTGTCCTGTTATTATGAAACACAGTGTCGTTACACTATGGCATAAGTTCATTAAGATGAGAAGTCTATATATGGTTGTTCAAGCGTTAACATTTCATGTACTTATAAACATGTCAAAGCGTACCATAAGCTACGTTCGTGTGATAAACAAATAGATAGAGCGTAGCTACCCGAACTATATTGGCATGCACCCTAATACTTAAAACAAGCATTAAATAAAAACATTGTGTTGTTTTAATAACTTTCTGGCGAAGAAAAAAATATGTTAGGAAAATTCACTTATACTTGTTTCGTATAATAGATATTTCTCCACTCAGAAATAGAGAGCGTTTTCATATCCAATTACAGATGTATGTAAGTAATATTCATCATAATAAGTTTTTATTCAACGAAATCATTTTTTATATCAGTGTTACCTTGGCAAGATCCTGTTTAAAATATTCGTCGTGAAATAAGCGTTAGCTAGAAAAAGTAGTTCAAAAGTATATAGCAACTGAAATTATATTACCGTTCGTATTCAAAATTGATATCACCGTTTTGTTTCGAATGGAACGAATTGGTATGAGATCTTCATGTTTTTTTTCATTTGTCAATTTTGTCTCCTGATATAGCATTCATGTTATAGAAATCTTAAATTCTTTAAATCTTAATACTTTTACAATTAGCCTTTGATAATGAAATTCTTATTGCGGAATATTGACAAACTTAAAATATCACATTTCAAACTACGTTCAAGCTCGCATGCGATCGAGTTATAAAGTATAAATATAAAGACACGCTATCAATATCGTTAGTAGAAAGAAACTCTTTTTAACAGATTTAAGATTTGAGCGTATAAGTAAACTTTAAGTAGAATAGAATTAAAGTGGAATTACAACTAACAAAGTAATACTTAAAAAAAGAATGTTCTACTTAGGCCCGAAATCACGTTGATGTGTAAATAAGCCGATTTTATTTAAAAATTTCATAAATTATTTGCCTAATAAACGGAAATTTCAGGGCATTTCCTGCACTATAATACATATGTTTACAATTAAAATGGAAAAATGTAGTTTTTCGCAATATAAAAAGGCAATGGAAAAATACACAAATGATTGTTTAGCAATATGGACTTGCAACCGATGTGTAAATAGACGGACACTCGTAGTAACTGCATTTAGAGTTGAACGTATGACTTAACTTAAAGTTGAACAGTTCTAAAGGGGACTACAACCAACAAAGTGGCCTTTTAAAAGAACAATTCAAGTGACAAAACAAAGCAAACATCATATTATGGAAACAGTATGAGCTTTATGTAATAATTGTATAGTTTATTTGCATTATAAGCGGATATGACAGGGCATTAATTGCATTATACATTATGTTCTCCAAAGAAAGAAACTTTTGTATCGTAATGCAACAATCAATGGACAAAGGTGATAATACGGTAACAATTAGGATTATGAAGCGAATGCGTAACAAGGCGTACAAATACATTTTGGTTCCAACGAAATAGAATTGTTTAAATATCGAGTTCATGAATACAAATAGAGGGCCTACGGGTGTATATGCAATCAATATTATACTGGTTTAGTTGTCTTATAATGGTACTCAATTTTGGCATCCAGTGTGCTTGAAAATGCTTCTTTGAATATTTACAAACTTTTCAAACCTTTCCATCTCTATCAACGGGTACGCAAATATAATGACAAGTTCAATACACATTAATGGTTAATATACAGTAATTGTCACGGGGAGGCTATAAATATCCTGTAGCAAGTTTATTTAAGCTAGGAATCCACTAATCTACGCACATGGTAATTTATCAGTAGCTACCTTATAACAGAAAGTTAATATCTGCGATAACAGAGTTATTCGTTCCAACCTCATCGGCTTTCACAGTGACTAACGTGTCACCAAAATACATTTGAACATTTATCATTGGATTCCCTTTTGTACTAACATCCTTTTTGGTTTGGTCGGCTTGTGTCGGAGCGATTAAGATGAGCTTTACTTCCCCGAGCCGTCTGCAGTCTTCTGTGTAAGTAGGTATATCATCCCCATCTGACTTATAAAGTTCTATAACAGCTTCTTCTGGATTTGGAGCACGAAATTTGTGCTCCGCGGACGCCGTGTTCGGTTGAATCTGTGTTCCTCTCTCAATGAAGACTTTGAATATACCGGTGCACTTGAAGGAGCCGTTTTGGAAATGCCTTAGCTTTGCAGGGTGTCGCCCTTCTTCAAACTCAACAGCTGCGTCGATCCCTGTGTTTAAAAGTATATAAATAAAGCCTTCTATGGTATAATAAAGTTAACATTATCAAACAGTTCTGCGCATAACAATTATGCATTTAAATTTAAATGGACCGGCAAAGCTTCACATTTCGCAGTGCAATGCTCTGGTGTTGATTACGAAAATAACGCTTTTCATGACGAGTCATGTGTCCCCTGTTTCATTGCTTTTGCGGCCTTGCCTTATGACCTTGACACCCGAATTCGATTAAATGTTTGACTGAATGGCTTATATCTTTAGTGTTTTTTTTAAACAACTCCAGCATGCTCAACATTATCGGCGTTTCAAATGACCATTAATAATGCAATGAAAACTTCCGGAAAAACCCATTAAATGAGGCACCTCTTGGTGCTAAAGCTGATATATTTAAAGTACATACCGGTAATTATACACGATATGTACTTTATGTTGCTTTGAGGTTATGAACGAAATTGCAAAATACTCTTCATAAATAAATAATACTGATAACATACCTAACAGTTTTTTTTGTACGTGCATGTTAAATTGCCATTATATCGATAAGAATATATGTACTTGTCAGAATATCGGAAGTTCTCTAAGTGCCACTATGCCGATCAGTGTATACAAAATTGCCACCGAAAAAAGTCTAATACATAATTACTAGAATATCGATACGTCCATCAACAGTTACCAGAATATCGATATTGATAAACATAAAATATATGATGCCACATGACTGGTTATTAAAGGTCAGTTAGCATGTGAGTAGTATAGCGCCAGATTTGCAAGCAGTGGGTGCCGGTTTTAATTATGGATTAGCAATATACTTTCCGGAGACTGTGAATTTTGGCGTTTAAAATGAGACCGTGACACGACACTTTTTATTGTGTATTCCTAAACATTGGTGTTATGAAATTCAAGGATGAATTTCGAGTTTGCGTGGGATAAGGACAATGAGGGAGTCCTGAGTTCAAAGACTGGGACTCATAAGAAGGAGTCTCCGACTCAATCCCTAGAATGGCCACATAAATAGCCGAGCCTGTCACTGATGTAAAACTATAATACGTGGCTTACCTACAGTATACGGCATTCTGTGTGAGCGGATGAGAGACTCGTTCAGCCCATACAAAGCTGCACCTAGATAAAATGTTTAAATGGAGAGTGTTCGAAATATTACCACAACAAACATCTTTAAAACATAGATACGAATGTATTCTACTTGAGACTATAGACCAGAAACACATGTGTAATTTACAATGAGAAATGGTACGTACTGTTTCTTTAAAATAGACAGGATACAATATTCAATCATACTTTAGTTATACAATTAGGTAAGTGTCTACCTTTTAAAACAGCAAGTTCAGGAGCCTGAGGAATCACAAGCAAATACTGTTTTGGATTGAAACGACTTTTAAACTCCTGTTGAAGTACTTTTGACTCTGCAAAACCCCCAACTAAAACAATAGTTGATACATTCTGTAAATCTGCCTTTTGCAATATTTTGCTAACATGAACAATGGTGTGTTCAACTGTTTCTTTGAAAATGCCCAGCACTGCTGTATCATTGACAAACAGTTTGTCTTTTCTGAATGAGACTTTCTGGGAATGTTTTATTTCTTTCATTTTTGTTTCACCAGCTAGTTCGATTAGTCGTGCCGGTAGTTTGATACTGAACTGACCATCCTGTCTTTTCTTTACTTCAAACGATCTTTCAAGCTCAAGTTGTTCGTCCTTTTCTTCAGCAGAAAATTTCCGAAATACTTCGGCTCCGAAAAGGTCTTCCAAAAGCTAAAGAAATATACAGACACAATTATTAATGTATCGAATATAAAATTGATTTAAATTTAATTTATAAATAATTTATAAAAAAAACACTAGTGATACTTGTGGTTGAAAATTCAAAAACGAATCGTATATTTTCAAATATAGCACAAAGCTTTTATAAAACAATAAATACTACCACACCGTAGGAGTATTTCATGATACGCCTCTTAGGACGCTAACATTTAAGGTCTAAACACGTTAAAATAGTTATTTGAATTAGAGGTGTCGACTTTCAATTTACATTTGTTTTTAATATAGGGTGGCATTCAACTTTTATTGAAATATTTTTTAACTTCATTCTCTGTACTCCAGCCAGCATGCATTAGATATAATTCAGATCATCAGCGAAATGCATGAGGCCTGAACGTCTTGTATTCATTATCGCAATTTTATCTGTTACTCAGAATTATAATATAATTGATTCCTAGATATTAACATAAAAATATAATCGGCACAATGTATAACCTATAATTATATTTTATTGGCTACTTATCAGTCAAAGATTGTTTGCTAAGGGCAAAGAACACCTCAGTCTTGATAACAAAAACATATTATGACTTGCTGCAAACCAATAAGAAATCGTAAAGACCGATATTATACCAAAGCCATGTTGGGTATTATTTGCTGGACTATTAAGATAACTGTTTTGGACTGGGTTTTTTTTTCACATCAATATTTATATTCACACCGGAGGAAACCAAACGTTTTACAAGTTTTAGGGTGGATGTTTCTAGATGGAGTTATTGCATTTCTACAGTATTTCAAGCTAGCGGCAACTTTTGGGTATACCATTTGGATGTGTTTTACATTCTCTCTAGACACAAAAGCAGTGAGCTCAGACCAACATCCAAATCCCTTACGGACCCGAAGACCCATAGACTTGTGTGGGTAAACAAAGCCGTGCTTGTGATTATGTTTTATTGTTGTTGTCATATGTTTAACTTTATTCAGCGATGGCATTTATCATACAAGACGTTTGTTCATACCGGCCTCTCAGCACTTGAATGCACTCTTTAAGATAAACCTATTCTATAGCATGTAATAAAACAACTAAATGTGATGTTGCTTTTTTCAGAATGTATATTTCCGTGTGCTGATTTAGATATTGATTATCTGAATCATACTTTGGTTTTAGGTATTGGATTATGTACGGAAGTCGACTAGTTATTGTGCAGGCTACGACTTTCGAAAAGGTCAGGGGTCAATGTCAAAGCAGTGTATACATATCCATGCTGCTTTAACATGTCCCATGCTTCTTGTTTGTGTTTTTTTGTGTGTTCTATGTCTTTGTCCTGTACCATTAAACGGGGTTAATGTTTAAACTTTCGGCTACAGAGCTTGTTTCTAAAGTTTTACATAAATATTTAAAAATTTAAAATGATATCAATAGGAGATGAAGAACATCAATTGTTATAAAAAGATATACTCAAAACGGGCAAACCACTGTACGTTCAGGTCAAGTTACTCAGTTTGCCATATCCAAATTATAGCAATAAAATCAAATGTCAAATGGTTGAAAGTCTTTCGGCCTGCTATGTTTCGTGAGTATAGTCATAAAGTTTGTAAAACAAATTAACACCAACATCTAAAGACAGTGCTCATAAATTCTTCACAAATTCTGTTAATTTTGTGGAATACCCCAAAACATGACACAAGTATAGAGTGAAACCAAATTAATATTAAACCTTATCTAGAACCTTGATTGCATAAACAATGCACTGCCATGGATAAAGCGTCTACAAAGATGAATCGTATTTGATTTATTACCAGGGTATGCTCGCTTCACCGTGTGCATCCAACAAATTGACATGTTGATAAAGTCTTTGTTTAAGGTCTCTTTCTACAATGACAGAATCCTGCCACAAACTTACTTTGATAGTATCACCCACATACTGTGTATTCCCTTTAAGTAATGATGTATATTAATATAGTCCCCAACCTTTGTCACTCAAAATGAACAGATTTATATCATTTGTTTATTAATATACATATGCATCATGCTCAAGACTCTGATTTGAAATTACTTAGACAAACTGATACATTTTCAAATACTTTCCATTCGTGTTGTTCATAACATGACTATTTAAGGAATGAATTGCGGGGTTGATGTCATTATCGGGGTATGAACGCAATTGGGTTGGTCAATGTGTGTGGAGCCCGAAGGACTCCACGCGTACTTTGACCAACCCAATTTCGTTCATATCCCCGATAATGACATCAACCCCGCAATTCATTCCTTATATTTACACCACTAGTTCATTATTTCATTCAAGAATTGTTAAAAAAATACTTCATTTCATTTAAGAAAACCTTTCAGTAATCCGTTCTTACCCATTCTGTAAATAGAACGACCCGACTATAACCGGAAACTTTTTTTTCAAATGACGTCACAATAACGCGGGAAAAAATCAACCACTTGAAATCACTTTAAAACGTAAAATTGAAACACTTCTGGTACCGATATAAATGTAATAAACTAACACTTTTAAAAATGTTGATCTATATTTTACGGGACCTGCAGACACAGTACAACCAATAACAAGATCAATAGCATTCATTTATATTGTTATGCAATGAATTACGATCCGAACATATCCGAAGATGTTGCGTTCATCGATTGATGAACGCAATTGCCGAAAGGCAGTTCATTTCAGGAACGGAAGTTGAGGTGTAAATATACTCAAATAACGTAGCAGGCTGAAAGAACGTCAACGTTTTAAGTGCTTTTATTTTAATTGTAAATGTGTAAATATGTTTAACTTGCATTTAGTAAAGATTGTTAGTATTTACTTACACAAATAAATCAAGTGATAAAACTGTACTTATGAATGTAAAGCAATCATAAAAAACCTGACTATTGGAAAAAAATCAAATAATTTATTTTCATTTAAAAGGTTTTGCTTTGATATAATTTTGAAAAATGTTCAAATCTTCAATTCGATCAATTTCCCCCCTCCCATTTTCTTCTGAGTTTCAGGATAAGTTTCCGGGGAATAAAATTGTCCGAAACCGACGACCTAGCTTTCTTCTTTAACCGATAGTTTTAGATCCCCGCGAGTATTTCAGAATGTAAACACCGATATTATTTATTGATTGGATTTATTTTGATTCAGTGCGCGTTCATTTTGAAACTATTCTGAAATTATTTCCATGATTTTAACAGCGTAACTACGTTATGCAGCATATTCGTACACTTCATATTACATATACTCATTATAGCGCTACCTTAGCAGGCTACTCATAAAAAACGCGCTACGTAATTATAAGAGCAGATTGATATGTAACTAAAGTTGTTGACCATGGCAGTTCTAACAGCGCTTGGGTTGAAACGCCCGTGCGCGCATTAATTCATCAATTGTTAAAATGTTATGACTCTTTGCCGAAGGTAGATTCCGATAAACGGTTATAATAGTCTGCAGGCCTAGCAGCCTAGAGCCTAACAATAAAACAGGTAGCATGTAATGTAAAGGTTCGGTATCAGTTGAATAAAATAAATTGTCAGGGAAAGCCATACTGCTTCACATACAAATCGAATAGGGCGGTATATTGTACCTCAAATAACTTTTTATTGACGTTGTGTCCTCCCCAAGGGCCTCCTGATGGCGGAACAAGGGCATCCAAAGTCCCATCATCATTTACCTTGTGTGCAGTGATGTCAACTGTGCCTCCTTAAGCAATACGAAACAAAACACTGGTCAGACAATTACGAACCTTTTAAATGTTAAAAGTTAATATAGTTTCTATCATAGAGTCACTCCAACAATCTAAAGCCATTTATAATAGGATCCAGCTGTGGTGGCTTTGTTGGTTTCGGTTTACAGTTAGTACTTTTCACCTTTTAAAGAGTTTTAAATCTTTTGAAATAACAATATTTCATGTTTATGGTATAACAAATAGCTTACGGAAGAAATTTGGCTTAATAAAGTTTAATATTTATACCTGTTACGCTCAAGATATATCAGGAAATTCGGGCAATAACTTTGACGGATGTTACCATTAGATATTGGCGATATATAAAGAAATATAGAAAATTCATTAAACTCTCGTAAAACGGATTTTGCCATCAGTACAGCTAAAGTTGTCATCATTCAAACAACTGTTTTTGTTTATCATATTAATGAAAAAGACACTCGCACCGAGCTTTAGTCACAAGGACACGTTGTTTTCAGGAAGCATATTACTATAAAGCGTTCTAGCGGTTAACTGCATCCAGTGATCTACATATACTCACGTGATCAATTCATCAAAGCTGTAGTTAATTGTAATTACAATGGAACGCACTTAAAAACAAATGGCCGAACTGCCATATTATGGTATCAGGAATAAATCAAATGTGTGACCGAATAAAGAGAATAACGATGTATAAGTCCATCGTCTACACTGTGATCTCTTTTGACGGACAGAGAAGATCTCGGCAGCCGCGTATGAAAATAACTGGATTTCATCTTTATGAACATTTCTTGTTAACAAAACACGTATTTATGCAATATTGTGTTAACATTCGATTACTTAACTTTATTTAATAACTGAAAAAGAAGTAACAGCTGTGTGAAGGTAATAAGACTGCTTCAGATAAATTATGTAGCAAATTAAACAGATGCAAATAACTTAAAATGGAATATGACTATTAAATTCTACAGTTGGTCTCTTCTGAATGTGTAAGTTAAGCATACCTCCAAGATCTACGAGAATAAAGTTGCTGCCAGGTTTAAAGATGTCCTTTTGTCGAGAATCAACTGCTGTCGAATACTCGTTCTTGCAAAAGATAGCGGCCGCCTCTGGTTCATAGACAAGCTGAAGGTTTTCACGTGCTATCCCAGCCTTAAATATGTTTATAATGTCTTAAAATACAACTTTTTAGTAATATGATAGCAGATAGGCAACCAATAAGGTGAATACTTAATCATTAAGAATTTAAACTTTCGCGCGTGTTTGAAGGTACTGCGAATCATCCGATTTACACTCACTGAGTCCAATTTTGCGTCGGCAATTTATCAGCCAATGAGGTTGAACTCTAAGTCAGTAAGATAACATGAACTCTACGCTCACTAGTCTCTCTTGATCATTAAGAATTCACCCTATGTCATCTAACTATTACTAACGACTATAACACTCAATTATAATAGCGCATGGCATAAACTCGTGTTCAATAACTCGTGTTTCATTTACCGTTTCAAGGTGGTAATTCGTTCATTGTATGAGCTTTTTGATGCGTGTGTGATTTGTTTGTGGGTTTTTTTGTATGTGTCTATCGTTAAGTATATATTAAACTTTACATACAGACATGTTTATACTGCATTGAATGTTGGTATTGAAATAAGAACTTGTAAAGAATGTATTTTAATATTGACACCTGTTACATATTTACAGGACACAATCTTTAGTTCAATATATTTTTTAAGACAACATGTATTTCCATATGTAACACAAGAGCCGACACGTTAAATATTATTACATGGAAACAGTATAGAAACATAAGAATTAACCAATATCAATTTGATACAGTTACGTATTTTGCATGATTTTGAAAGAAGCAAGAATAATGGTAAGGCCTATGCCATGACTTTTTTTATCCCGCATTCAGTTTGTAATATGTTTTAACCGAATTATACTACACCATTTGAAGGCATTTTTTGCTCACCCATACTTACAGGTTTTCTTTAATTTATTTATTATGTGATGATGCTGCAGTGTGTTATTATCTGCATCGTTTTGAACTAAATGCTTTGACTACAAACCTTTTCAGCTGCAAGAACCATTATTTGTTTCGCTGCATCTTCCCAGATTGCGGGAACAGTTATCAACCATTTGATGTCATTTTCTTCAAAACGTGGGGCATTTGCTAAGAGAGTTTCCAGAAGCTCCTCTCTTAGGAATTTGATGGCGCCTCCAAACACATCAATTATGTCCATTGTCTGTCCCTGGTCATCCTTCAACTTTGATGTTACACGCAGCTTCTGCAAGTTGATATTCTATATTTATATAACTTATGAATCCCTTTTGTTTTATATCATGCGAGAGTGAAGCCCTAGCTACAAATAATGTTACGATTATATCTCACCGAGTACCTTAAATTAGAAATACAAACTAACAGTGTTCTCTGCTAAACTTTTAAAGTATAATTTCTGTTATTTAATAACCAAAAACACTGAAAACATATTTTAATTTTGGAACAACAATTAGTGTCCGCTTAAACATAAAGAGTACATGACAGGTTTAGCAACACTCTGATAATACACAAAATATTGATGTGCGTTACTTTACCATGAAAGAGACATGCCTTTTAAGGAAAAATTCTTACCATTATAGATAATAGTGTTTTACCTCAAAACTATGAATGTTCTAATTTTACATTGAAGATCATTTAATTCAATACTTACCCCATTCACAAATAATATG
Organism: Mya arenaria; assembly: GCF_026914265.1. Lineage (NCBI taxonomy): Eukaryota > Metazoa > Mollusca > Bivalvia > Myida > Myidae > Mya > Mya arenaria. The sequence continues at coordinate 52,510,272 of NC_069128.1, read as the reverse complement.
TTCGGAGGGGTAGAAATGTCATAAACTGACACTATATTTGCATTTTACAAAATTACAATCGAAATAAACCACCCGGTAATGATGAATATATAGTGAACCATAATTCAACTTCAACATCCTTAAACGAGATTTAAGCTTCATTCGATATAGTTCAGTTAAATGCATTTTTATTATACCGCGGGTGCGACGTCATATCTATTTGTTGGCATATGTTCTTTCTAATATCATAAACATACCCTCTGTTCTTTACTTCTATACAGTTCCATTTTAAAGCAACGGAAATTTCGCCACCCAACGTGGTTGTCCAGTTCAGCAAGTTCTGCATACTTGTTTTCTGCCTATAGTGCACAAATAAGCAAGAACAGTTAAATATCATTGTCTGCAAGGCAACAAATTGTAAATGGTAAGTATCATAATGCTGATGTAGATAAAGCGTGTTTTTTTCTTCGTCACTGCAGGACAGTTAAAATGAAAAGGGTCAGGTATATGTTTTCAAAAGCAATTGGGTTATGTCATTCGACGCTGCTACAATATCATTTAACCTAAAATGCCAGCTTGTTGATGCGTGTTACTGGGAAGGGACGACACAAATGGCGACAGTTAAGTTCAAATTACGCATTACTTTTAGTGGAATTGATTCTCCTGTCACAAGTTATTGTTGATTGGGTAGTGACAAACATGTTAACAGCTCAAACTAATCATAGTCTTGTCACACGTTTGCCTTTTTGAACCATAAACAAAAACGAATTCAGGAAGTATAAATTTTGGAAGATATAAAATTCAATTGAAATGCTCTTATTAGAACTGTTTCACGAACAATGAAATTGCAATGAAATTAATTGCATTTAAACAAAAATGGAGAAATATAATATATACTAAACCACATGAACTCTAATTTGTTTTGAATAATACCCAACAAAACCTGATATCCGAATGAGTTGAAGTTCTTATCCTTGTCAAAGAGGATGACGGTCGGGGTTTTGTATGTAACTGTGGACCCATGAAAACTTGAAACTGTACATATCTGAAATTATGATTTCGGCTTTTAAGGGTTCGTTGAGGCTAAACTATATTTATTATACATCGACTGTGAATAACTTTACGTAAACTATTGCTGTAATTCTGGTTGCGCCAGAACGTGCTCAGGTGTTGTTAGGGGGGGACCTGAAACCAAACTAGTATGGATTGGTGACTGCATATAAATGAATGAAAGGTTGTAATAAAGTCTAAGTCGTCATTGGAAGTTGAATATGAAGTAAACTATGCACAAATAATTATTGAAACTGTGATTCGCCAAATAGTGTTATCAGTAGTCTAATATTCATATACACATAACTGATTCACTGTATTAAATAAAAGAAATTGATGTTCACAAATAACACTGCTTAAAGATGCACTCTTGCTCCCAAATAAGATTACCATAATTAATAATATTGTTTAAATACCCCCCAAAACGATGAACAAATGTCAAATACAGTGGTTCTTATGAAGGAGTTGATTTTGAAAGATATAAGCATAAACATCATCTATCTTATGAGACTATACCAGACAACAATATTTTAGCATTCGCCAATCATTTAATATTTTTGTGCTTTCTGCTATCAAATTCACGGTTTCAAATATCAGTAATTACTATTTTCGATAAATACATTATTTTGTAAGTAGTTGGAGGTTTATCAGTCAAAATATATGTTTTTTATACATGTGTATATATTAATTTTGAATAAGAGTGTCATTTTAAACAACGCTTAACAATTCAAAACTTCAGTCTAAAAAAACAACCAATGTTCTGTTATTTAAAAGCTACAAAGTTCCATTTTAAATAATAAAAGCAATTCAAATATGTTTAATTTTTTCACCATTGCCAGATGCAGTTCATTGATACGAACTTACCTTATCGGATCCCCGGAATTGAAAAGCGTACCCAGAATACGTTGAACCAAAGTCTATGGCTGCAACAACCATGTGCTTGTCACGCGGCATTCCGCTTTCTGCTGCGAAAATAAAACAATCTGATAAAATATTGATATTAAATGTCCTCACATTTATGTTTACGCATATCGTACTTAGCTTTTAAATATGTAGAATGGGCTTAACATAATAAGAATGATTCCATGATATCAATCACTTCATTACTGGAGAATAGACACTTTTTATGTAACTCAATCATGCAAACAAAGTGAATATGCAAATAAAACAATCGCAAATGTTATTCACATTGATTTACAAAAGGAAAACTATTGATCGCAATCTAGCCGATCTAAATACTTACAAAGAGCACAATGTCGATAGAATGGTTTGTAAGTATTCCTACATCCTCACAAATACCAATAAAACAAAAACTTTATATCATCTTTCTTAAGTTAATTTATTTATAATACTTATACAACTTTATAAGTCAAAATATTCTATCAGACGTATGGACATGTTAAATGAACATTTTATGAAAACGAAAGAGGAAGTTAAATCACTGTCCCAGTATATGATAAACATGAATATATTGTATATACTTATCAGGTACACCAGGTAGATTTAAAGGGGCACAGGAAGGTATCGTATATATTTATCAGGTACACCAGGTAGATTTAAAGGGGCACAGGAAGGTATCGTACATCTTTATCAGGTACACCAGGTAGATTTAAAGGGGCACAGGAAGGTATCGTATATATTTTTTAGGTACACCAGGTAGATTTAAAGGGGCACAGAAAGGTATCGTACATCTTTATCAGGTACACCAGGTAGATTTAAAGGGGCACAGGAAGGTATCGTATATCTTTATTAGGTACACCAGGTATATTTAAAGGGGCACAGAAAGGTATCGTATATCTTTATCAGGTACACCAGGTAGATTTAAAGGGGCACAGAAAGGTATCGTATATCTTTATCGGGTACACCAGGTGGATTTAAAGGGGCACAGGAAGGTATCGTATATATTTATCAGGTACACCAGGTAGATTTAAGGGGCACAGAAAGGTATCGTATATCTTTATCAGGTACACCAGGTAGATTTAAAGGGGCACAGAAAGGTATCGTATATCTTTATCAGGTACACCAGGTAGATTTAAAGGGGCACAGAAAGGTATCGTATATATTTATCAGGTACACCAGTTAGATTCAAAGGGGCACAGGAAGGTATCGTATATCTTTCTCAGGTACACCAGGTAGATTTAAAGGGGCACAGGAAGGTATCGTACATCTTTATCAGGTACACCAGGTAGATTTAAAGGGGCACAGAAAGGTATCGTATATCTTTATCAGGTACACCAGGTAGATTTAAAGGGGCACAGAAAGGTATCGTATATTTTTATCAGGTACACCAGGTAGATTTAAAGCGGCACACTATACGTTTATGCTAAATGAATTTAATAATCAAAGGAAAAATACATGTCATGTGTGTACAAATAAAATAGTATTTTTCAACTGGCGCCTTTTCAACTGGGGCACCATACTTAAAACAAATTATTTTTACAGGCTTATTTCTGTTTAATTAGGAAACCTATCATAAATCCAAACGCAAAGCCTATCGCAAAATACGGCTGTCCGTATTCTACTCCAATGCAATACTGCCGTTTTCCATTCTGCTTACGTCACATCACTGTTATCATTGCGCGATGTTAAAATGATACCATAAAACAAACAGTGTATCAATTAAATGGTATTTATTATAAAACATGTGCATTTTAAGTGCTATAACCAGTTATACTACAATGAAAGGGTAATTAGCACTGCGTTTTGATACGGAACGTAACAAATAAAAATATACAAGTGTATATATAAATATATAATTCAGGCATGCAAACGAATATTCGAATATTCGATCAAACGTTTGGTATTCGAATGTCAAAATCGGTATTCGAATATTAGAAAAAAATCAACAAAGAGAATACAAACACATTTTGCCTACATCACTGTAGTTGTTAATAAAGTACGTTTGTCTTGTTTTTACAACGATTGGCCCCTAATGCCAGAGGTGTGAATGTGATGACTAGGCACGCGTTATGTGTCATTTAGGGACATATCGCCGGGTATTATAAAAAGTCCCCCTACTTTTACAATAACTAGCTAGGGATCGGCTTTAACACAAATATGTTGTCTTCGCTGCAAAAACTGTGCAACATAACGCAAATCGATGTGATGACTTGATTGCCATGTGCTACAATACTATTGTTGCATATATGTGATTTAAACTGTTTTCATGTTTAGATACAATTTTGTGCTTTGAAATGGATTTTAGGATATATTGCCTCTCTGGTTGTACAATACCTGAGTCCAATAGTAGTTTACTACATCTTCTAAAATACGTATTTTGGTAATCAAATATTCGATCGAAAGAATTACCGAATATTCGAATATCAATTTTGCCATTCGTTTGCACCTCTAATATATATCGATAAATATATCCTCTCGATATAAATTGTGCCTTTTTAAAGCCGACATGATTGTCCCGGTGGTCGCATAAAAAGAAAATGAAAAGCTAAATATATAAAGAAAGAAACCTGTGCTGATATTCATAAAGCATCTTAAGTTCATTCCTAATTATTTTTTTCCTTAGTTACTAACTAGTCATACCATTTAATAACCTAATAATATAGCAAACAAACAATTATAGGTTTATTAATTGTATTTATTAAGCAAACGAAGTTTTAATGTTAAAATTACCTTTTTTGTCTTTTTTCAATTATATTTTTTTACATTATAGACAATTGATAAAATCTAAGAAATGTCTACGTTAATCTGAATTTTAAGATTGTTAATTAATATCTATTTTATTAAGTTTGAAGTCCCTTTAACTGTGTATTAACTCGGAGATACAGGTATTGGTAAATGGTTAAAACCTACGTTCGCCCCTGATAATACACTTGAATCTACGATAACAAGTCAGGTAGTCAGATATTCTTAAACTTTCAATGAGCGTTTAATCAGTTCAGTTCAATATGTATATGCTGAAACAAACATTGAACGAGATATCTGCTCACTATATACTGCCCATTTAACGATGAAAGGATATATTATGTCTTTATAAACAACTAGTTGTCCTTTCTACCTTAGTCTTACTCAGAATAGATGCATACGTTGCTTACAGTAATTATGTAATTATTAATTATTATTATGTCTATACGAATTCATTTTAGACGGATTGTTTCGAAACATTAGCAAGTCACTCTCGAGTCCGTCTTGTTGATAGACAAATTTAAAATGGCTACAACTCTAAACTCAACAGTGAGCACGGGGCCACTTTAAATGTAATTTATTCATCCAAATCAATTGATATACTCTCTCAAAGATGGTATCCCTCTGACATGTCACAAAAAAGAAATAAATCACAAACTACCTATGAGACAAAAAAACCGGGTTGCAAGTTTGTGTAAAATTTTTAAACGGAAACACTAGTATCTGGGAAGTGTTTTACCCTTCTTATCGCGGCGATGACTACTTTTGGTTTCATCCATGCTTCTGAGGTCCCTCGGCGGAAGTCGAGATGCAATATCCACTAAAAAGGAAATACTTGATGTTTATTGAGAAAGCCATGAACTTAAAAGGGAAACTTTTTTTTGTAAGTTTAATGGGCCATATTATTTTAAAATATGTGTGAGGTTGATCACATGCACTAGTTTAAACCCATATTAAATTAATATCTAGCAGACCGTTCCAAGGCGGTACCTTACATTCCCTGATATTCACCCCTTGTTTAATTTATTCTATTAGACCTGTGTTGTTTGTTTGTGTTGTTGTTCTGCGCTTCTGACTTTAGTCGTGTGCCTTTAAACGGGGTTTATGGGTAAGCTTTCGACTGCCGGACTTGTTTTTGTAGTTTTTCTATATTAATGAACCATCCCTAATCGGTACGTATGCGTCAATTTTAACAAACATGCTTGTATTCAAACAATATGGGACATTTCCTCATTTTCAGATCAATCCTTCTAAAACTGTGCACTTTTATCTCTAAATATTTCTTTTTCAGCAGATCGCCCGCTCAACCAACCGGACCAACTGAATGTTTCAAAGGTAATGTTCTTTTGTTCACAATGTCACCGCATTTGTCATGTTTTTTTGTGAGATATACATGTTTTGGAAGTGATGAAGAGGTTAAAGAACCATAATCCATTCAATTACATCATTATTGTTGCGCTAAAATACACAGAAAATGAGGATATTTAGTTAATCAATCCATATATTATGCAGGAAATTTATGTTTAATAATGCTCGTTATGGTAAACAAGGAAAATGTATCTTAACATGACTTTGTTTTTATACAATTGTGATCAACAAGTTCAAATGTGATGTTGGAGATTCTGGTATTCACCTTTTGAATTCTTCGTCTAATATTGTCTTATGAAACATGGGTTGGATTGTACCGATAAATGTGTTTATCTATTGATGGACCAGATGTCTTTATCGAAATTGTAGTTCACTTCCCCCTTTGTCCCAGTTTAATTTACGATTTGTAATAAAGGTGAAATAATTGATTAAGCGTCACCAAAAAGGCTTAAAGCAGAGTTATATTTCACTGTAAGACATGTAAATAATCAGATTCAAATATTCAAGATGCTCCGCGTTATTCAAGTTTATAAAATAAAGGTTGAGATTAAATACTTTGCTTCGAAGGTAAAGGGAAGACAAATACAACATGTTTTTAACTGCACTACTGAAGTTGTTAACACATGTAATCGAGCCCTATCTTATAACGCGTAATTTAAAGGGACGGTCTCTGTTGAGCAAAATTATTGTTTATATTCATACATAAGGGAAGAAATGATCAATAAATTTATGCCTATACGATTCTACCTTCTATTGAACAGTTTCGACCCAAAAGTATGCTTTTAGTAGGTTCGACTCACCTATTTTAAACGTTTACAACTATCATTTCAGTGCCGCAATAATGAATTATGTGTAAATGCATGAAACCACATTACGTAAATCTTCCGCTTGTTGCGCGATGGATCATATCCCGTTGCCTAAAGGACCCGAATTCGATTATATCATGATTTTTTTTTATATTTTTGGTCTCAAATTGTATTTGAATATTCATGCCTTTATTTCCATGTCTAACCATCCTATCGTTTAGTTTTTTTTCAAAACATCTATGAATGTTTCATACCTAATGCGCCTTTAATTCGTTTTGTTTTGTAAATGATAAATTCTTGCTTATGATAGTGATAAAGGATTTCGGTTAATTTTTGAAGAAGCAAAGTAGGCGATTACAATTCCAAAACATTTCGTATCACTTATAAATCAGTTCGCTACCGAATTCATTTTAAATTTTTCTACTGTGATTTAAAACAAAATTGTTTTGGATAAAGTTGAATAATGGACAAGGTAGATATTGGATCATTTGAAATGGTATTCCTTATTCGGAATGATACATAACATGTACTACAAACTATTCATCAGTGCTGATATAACCAACAGAGAGAAACAGAATGTTCTATTCTTGAATATGCATAGTACATGCATTTTGGCCGAATAGTTAACATAACAAGATAAATGGGAAATACTTATACTTATTTCGTCAATCAGCATACAACATAATTATTGAAAGTAGAAAGTAAGCTCAAAATAGACTGCAAAATAATGAACCATGTTTTTTTCACCACAATTTATTGAGGGTGACTTTCATTTTCTGATTAGATGAAAGAGCTTCAAGTAATTTGAGACCTGAACTGTTTATTGTTGTTTCATACAGATGAAACACATTTCTGAAACATTCACAGAGTACTAAACAATTGATGCATTCCTTCAATTCAATAGCTTGTATTTGATTTAGGCCACTTAGAAAAATGTTTCTAAACAGACCCTTTAAAACAGGAAGCCTAATTGGTATTGTTATAAGTGTTGCTGCCGCTGCTGCTTCTACAATTTATCGATGCAATATTAAGTCATTTTGGACATTTCTTTACCATCATTTCTGTCCTCAGGTACAGTTGGTTGTTTTGGTCGTTATTGGATGCTGCACACTGGGATCCTTTGGGCAATTAACTGTGTGTAAGTGTCATTAAACGGTGTCTGTGTTTATTATATAACCAGACGAATAACTCTTTATCATAATTCCAAGCATCCAAATACCCAAAGTAAATTCTTCGTAACTTTTTGTTAATTACTTATTTATAAGTATTCGTTGCAGGTTATGTTTTTAAACCTGACATGATGTTACATTATATCCGACAATAATCAAATATTGACTTGGCTTGACTTGATGTGTTAATGTACCTTCCGCCAGAAAATGTCTGAAAAAATGCCCGTTCGTAATTTAGCTGGTATCTGCCATTTTGTGGTTCGTCATTTTAGCGCTGAAATTGCAGTTACACAAACAAAACACGCTCCTCGGTAAAGCAGGTCCTGCGCATTTTTGCATTTTTGACACGAGGGTTTTAGCATTTTTGCCATTGTGTTGCAAAAAGTCGAGAACATAAAATGGCCGAAAGAGTCAACATTTGTATCTGGCCAGTCAGTATAATCATAACACACCACTCCTCGTCCATATGGTGTTTTTATTGCAAATTTGATAAGATTCGCTAGAATAATGCACATATGTAAAACAAATAGCTCTCGTAGTAATTTTATGGCGGATACACTACTAAGACAGGGTTTCAGATACCATAATTTAATGAAAATACTCTATGTACAAAATGTATAATTGGTTATGGTAATGTTTTATCTAAGTACAATAGTAGTCTTAAATCGCTAATTGCTAACAGTATAGCTCATCTCGATTTTATGGCGATTTTTAAAAGAAAAGATTCGTAAAATGAACGTGATTCTATCAGCAGGTTGGACAGACACAATGAATTGATGGGGACTTATAAAAGACGTGTATATACCGACAATTCTTTGAAGAGTTCTTATCTTCTGGTTTTTGAGGATGAATTTCTTACTTAAATTTTAAGTTTAATCTAGCATCATTACAAAAATAAGCTTTCAGTCCTTTTAAAAACCATTTTGAATTGTTGTGTTATCTTTAAAACCAATATTACATAGTTGGTTCAACCAGATGACGGCACTTCATTCCAATAATTTACTTAGGTTTATCAATCTAGCAAATATATTATATTATAATTATAAATTTTATTATGTTTTCTGACTGTATTCTTAGTGTTAGCAAAGTGATGCTTTTCATTATGAATCTCTATGATCACACATTTTTAAACCTTTTAATATATATTTTCTTAGGCAGACGGTATTGGATTTGTAAAGTTTCAAACAATAACTGCATCAAATCTTTTGTAAATTAGGTAATCTGAAATAGATTCCTTCCACTGCTGATTTACCTGGGATTTACCTTTTTGTTTCGTTATCATCTTTTTTTTTCTTAAATTTCCTTAAGTTACTGCAAACTTTGATTACATTTATCATTAACGTTTTTACTTTATTTTGGATCGTTAGGATGTGAGGTTGTACACACACGCACGCACGCACGCACGCACGCGCACACACACACACACACTAGTTTAACACCCTAGAAAATTTTCATCTTACTGACCGTTCCTAGACGGTACCTTACAATCCTTAATGATCATCGGATTCAGAAGTTTTATATATTATAAATGTGTGTTGTTTGTAGAGTTTTGTGTTGTTGTTCCATGCTTCTGGTTTGTGATTGTTTGTTTTTGTCTGTTCTGTGTCAATTAGCGTTGACTCTGTGCCATTGAGTGGGTTTATGTTTAAACTTTCGACTAAAATACTTGTTTCTGTTATTCATCACACAATTGTATAGCAATAACCCATCTAAGAAAGTTGAAATTGTATCTAAATTCGCCAAAAATAGTTTAGCATAAAAGTTTGAAATATTTAAAACAACCACAATTATTTGTTTCGTAAACAAGGTTGTGAAAGAATCTGAGACAGTATTCATACATCTCTGACACAAGATTCTTATGTTACTGTGTAAAATGTTAATTAAAATAACATATTGAGTTATGTGTTTCCGGTCCTGAATGCGTCCACATGGGGTTAAAATGTTTCGATCCGGACCCTTAACACATCATTGATATTTTTCTTGCATACCTTTGTTCACACATTTGTACGCATTATATAAATTTTACCGAAAAGCACATGATATGTGCTTGCCAGATCGAATTTTCTTGCCCGACCAATTTTATTGTAAATGCCTATCCGGTGAGCAATAAATTACAAACATAATTATGCTTTTTTATCTCCCTTTCCAGCATGTCCCATGGGGTGTCAAGACAGCGTGTGTTATGCGTCGTTAGGATGCACCGGAAGTTGCATGCCTGGATGGTGCAAGTCCTACGCGTAATGATTTTGGTCATTTTTACACTTTATATTCAAAGTTCATTTGGACCTAGGGTAACAAAACATAAACTATATAATAATCAATATAATACAATAATCTCAATTAATAGATAAACCAATTTTAAAGTAGTAAATGCTTTTACGCTTAACGTATACTCTTCGTTTAACCTTTTAACAAAATGTGTACATGACATTTAAAGGAAACAATTTTAAATATTTAGACTCATTTGAAATGCAAATGTGACCATTATATAGAGGACATGATTGTTATCTTTTTTCAGTGGTTTGAACTATGGAGTATTTTGTACCATGCAGTGCGGCAAGGGACAAATCTGCATGAACGGCTTCTGTACACATGACAACTCTAACAACGAGATTATCGGTTAATCGTGAACGCTCTTTGGTAAACACGAGTGTTCGCTGCACCACTCGAGTTTGACATTCGGATATAATCATTATGTCTTTAATAAAACTGTCAATTATAATAAATGTTTTCTTCCGAACTTCTTTTTTGAAAGGATTGTCCTTTGCGTATTTTTGTCTGCACCAATAATGAAAAATACTTAAAATGATCATATTTTCAAAGCAACTACTTATTTTGTCTCAACGTATTACGACTGCATTTCATGCGGCCCGATTGTTTACAAATTCGAAAAGGAATCATCTTTATTCATATTCCGTAAAGGACTTTTGTTAGGATACAAACTTAAATCATAAGCTAGTTGGAATATTGATAACGTTAAGTATGCGTGTATTTTAAAAAGGTACTACCTATTGTATGAACTAAAGTGTGGAAAGTCAAATTAAGCATAAAAATGCGCATTGCATGGACTAACTTGTAAATACCTATCTTAGGCAATATTAGAGATATTGTCATGTTATTTTCAGTGTTACTTCTTGGAATGTCATTTGTCAGGAACACCCAATAAAATAATACATGCAAATGCAAGTTCAAATGTCTTTAATCACGGGTTCATCTCTATCTGACTTATAAAGTTCTATAAAAATTTCTTCTGAATTTGGAGCACGAAACTCATGCTCTGCGGACTCCAAATTGGGTTGAATTTCTTTCCCTCGTTCAATGAAAACCTTTAATATATCGGTGTACTTGTACGAGCCGTTTTGGAAATACTTTAGTTTTTCAGGGTGTCTTCCGTCTTCAAACTCCTCGGCTGTGCTGATCCCTTTATGTGAAAACATTAGAAATATATAGGTTAGTGACATACTAGTACTTAACTTACACAATGCGTTCTCAACAAAACAATTGCTTCAGATTAGGCATTGTGGTGAATTATTGTTGGTTTGTAACCAAAAAAGATCCAGTAGACTTTGTGCCCTAGTTTATTTCATTTTACAGGCTTTCTGCTTAAAGTTCTGAAAACTTGGCATGTCCCTCAACCTTTCATTATATGGGTATGAAAATGCTAGCAAATATGATAAACTAAGCGTATAAACTGAGAATGAATTTAAATGATTACTACAGTGACAAGTCTATACAATGAGACACATATTAAAACTAGGGCGGGTGAGTTGCAAGAACATTGATTTTGCCCCATAAAGATCGCATAGTGTTTAACTGTGCATCCATTAGCACTGGTGCCCTGTAAGTCGAGGACAATATTTTTCTGCTCAGGGTCAATCCTCGGAATGGCGACATTACTGAGCATGTGACAGAATAAAAAAAGGGCCGTAACTCCTAAATGACTAAAGCGATTTCCATGACTATCGAACTTGATCAAGATATTATGGTCACAAACATGTGTTTAAAGTTTGGTGAGGATTGGACAAACAGTTTTCAAGAATTAGATCGGAAACAATCTTCGGGACGTATTTTTCAAGTCTTTTTTTGCAAATAAAGGGCCGTAACTCCTAAATGACAAAAGCGATTTCCATGGCTATCGAACTTGATCAAGATATTATGGGCACAATCATGTATGTAAAGTTTGGTGAGGATTGGACACATACTTTTCAAGAATTAGATTGGAAACATATATTTTTGAAGTATTTTTGGCAAAAAAGGGCCGTAACTCCTAAATGACTAAAGCGATTTCCATGACTATCGAACTTGATCAAGATATTATGGTCACAAACATGTGTTTAAAGTTTGGTGAGGATTGGACAAACGGTTTTCAAGAATTAGATCGGAAACAATCTTCGGGACGTACGTACGTACGTACGGACAGACAGACAGACGTACGTACGGACAAGGGCAACCCTATATGCCGCCACTTTGTGGGGGCAAAACAACAACTCAAAATAAGGCACGTACCTACGGTATACCGCATTCTGCGTGAGCGGATGAGAGAATCGTCCATCCCGTACAAAACTGCACCTGAATAAGGGGTTGAAATATTAAAACGTAGAGTATACGACATTTCACCACACCATACTATTCTCTAAACCAGAATACGGATGCAAGTGTAGATTTTATTAAGAATAACATAGTTTTATTTTGTCTCATTTCTGACCTCGTCTTGCATTGTAAGTTTTACAATATAATACAATTTCCAAATAATTTGTATTCTTTCAAACAGAAGTACAATCTATATTGATGACTATTTATTACAGTTTAAAACAGCGAGTTCAGGAGCCGACGGAATTCCTATCCTATATTTATTTTGATCGAAGTGACTTCTCAACTTCTGTTGAAGGACTTTTGACTCTGCAAATCCCCCAACTAAAACAATAGTTGATACGTTCTGTAAGTCTGTTTTTTGCAATATTTCTCTAACGTGATCAATGGTAGGTTTAATTGTTCCTTCAAATATGTCCAACACAGCTGTATCTTTGATAAATATTTTGTCATTTCTTATTGAGACGTTCGAAGCATGTTGGGCTTCTTGAATTCTTGTTATGTCTGCTTTTTCAATGAGCTTCGCGGGCAGTTTGATACTGAACTGACCATCCTGTCGTGTTTTTTTTTACTTCAAACGATCTTTCCAGCTCAAGGCGATCGTCTATTTCTTCAGTGAAAAAATTCTGTAATACTTCTGCTCCAAGTAACTCTTCCGATACCTACAGGAATGTGCAAACAAAAGTATTAAACTATCGAGAATAATTATACCCCTCAAGATAAATTGCCTCTTAAACAAAATAGACTTGGTGTATGTCCAAATATAGCCTAAAGACAATTATTCAATGGGAACTACGGAGAGATCCATAGAATAGCGATTATTTAAAGATAATCTTCTTAGGACACAAACGTTCAAGGACTATCGAAACGACAACAGAGTGATATGAAATATAGATTTTGGCGTATTGATTTACATTCCTTAATCTATGATGACTTTCGATAAGTTAATTTAGTATATCTTTAAAGCATACATTATTGACTCACTTATTCCTGCCAGCATGCTAATTGGACTGTCGTCATTAATAATTTAGAATGTCGGCAAAAAACCCGATATCTGGCCGACCTCATTTTTTTTATTTTCTTTAGTCATAAATGCGTTAATATTTGTTACTCAAACATATTATGAAAACGATAAGTGAATTTTTTTTTTCAGTTCTACAACAGAATATAATAGGCCAAACATATAACCGATATTGATATAATATCGGATACGAATCAGTAGGAGATCGTTTCCTAAGGCAAAGTTCTCAACATCGTTATTCGTGATAAAATAACACTATGTAGTGATTGCTAATACAAATGGCAATGAATATAATAACAACAGTGACATGTGGTGTTTATATCGCTGCGCTGATTTTTTTAGGAAACTTTAGGACTGTTTAAGATATTGATATAATGAATCCGGGAAACACTAGACGGTTTGCATGCGCAGACAAATACCATATTTTTTCACCGATGTATGGCCTATATTTATGGTAACCTAACTTTTATGACGGACAGATACATAGCCCTTTGGAAATTAAGCGTTTATTTATCATTGAAATGCTCGACTTTCAATAACTTTTTGTGTTGTCTGCTCCGTTTCTTATAGTTTGACTTGACCGTTGTCATTGACTTGCTCATATTTGATGTTGAGCTGTTTGATTATATTATGTTTTAGTTTGTTTTTTTAAACAAAAAAATCTCTAAATCATATTGAAATATTCGTTAAGTATATGTTGGGTTATGTTAAAGTACTCTTTCTTGTGCGCACATAAATCTCACAACAAAGTACACTCCTCGTTCGGCTTGGTCTTACTCAAAATATATAAGGACTGTTATAAAACCTTCGTAAAGTAGGTCAAGGTCAAACCATTTAAAAAATGTCCATGCTGGCTGGGAAATCTACTCTTTTTCACTGGCTATAACGGTTTGGGATCATTTAGCTCGATCTAACATTTGGTATCGACTACCTCGAATAAAAAAAGTTCACGTTGTATCCTCCCCAAGGTCCTCCTGACGGCGGAACTAGGGTGTCCAATTTGTCATCACCGTTTACTTTGTATGACGAGATGTCAACAGTGCCTCCTAGAAAATCAGGTGATAAGTAAAATTACAAAACACTCGGCACACGGCCATTTAACACTTTTAATGTTTTGGGGAAACGGGAACAAAGGTTTTATACTTCGTTTTTTACTTTCCGACTTTTACAAACATCAAAACTGGCCAAATAAAAACATTTGATAACTCGAAGGATCTTAAATAATTAGGAATGTTTCGGTCGCTAGAGTAGCCAACTACTACTGTGTCAATTCAATTCAATCAAATAACGTTGTTTTATAACTGAAAGCGAAGAAACTGTTGTGTGGATTTTGATGATTAGGTGTTCTTTAGACAAATTTCAAATATATAGCAATTGGAACTTGAAATGAAGCATAAAACCACAGAACTGCTCTCTTTTGAAAATGTAATGAAATGATACCGCCAAGATCTATGAGAATGAAATTGCAGTCAGCTTTAAAGATGTCCCTCTGTCTGGAATTGTGTGCGATCGAATAGTCCTTCTTGCAAAATATAGCAGCCGCCTCTGGTTCAATCACAAGCTGGAGGTGTTCAGTTGATATCCCAGCCTAAAACTAGTTCAATACTTGACAAAATTAATACAATAAAATTATAGTAACGCGTGACCAGTTCGATTCCCTGACCGTTCCAATGCGGTAATCCTAAGGTTGTTGTGTTCAGCGGTAATTTAAATGTTACTTGGAGCGACATAAAAATCGCAATTGGCCTTATGTGTGCTAGCAAATTGAGCTTCGTAGCTTTAAATGCACTCACTAAAGCGTATAAATAAGCAACAAAATATTCTCCCGTTTCGTTAAAGTATCTAAGTCAAAATGTCAATAACCTTAATATGTATATATGTCTCGGATGTCAAGAGAGATTCCCTAAACTTTGTGTTTGTTTTGATACTGGCTAAAGTTCAAATCGTGCAGTTTTGTATCATAATAACAAAGATACGACACTAAGAATTCCAAATTTACAACTTTACAATCGATTTGGTATTGAAACGGGTTTCCTGGGGTGGCATTTAACTGTTTAGCTGTAATACTAACCCAGTGACTAATTAAACAATATTGCGATGATAAAGGCGTGCCGTGGAATGCAGATCAAATAGAGATTATATCCCTTTGAAACGACAGGGTTGTCTGATACCTTACCATCGGAGAACCATGATAATGATTCACTTATTTAAATGTCCCCTTTAAGTACATGGGCGTGGCTGAGGGTGTTAAATATGCAGACTAGATTACTGAAACAACTTTTATAAAAATAATTGTTAAACATACTTTGAGGTGTGATGAAAATATAATTGCTCTTGACGCACGTACCAAATTTTGGTATTGCATTGTTGCTTTTTGTAAGAGGAATAAAGGTTTAAAGTTTAAGAGAAACTGAACAGATTAGTTGCAATGTTCATCTAAAGAGGTGAATGAAGTAGAAGTGATCGGCTGACGATAAAATAAAGTTTCGCTTTTTACCTCTTTTCAACCGTCAGACTACGTTGAAAACTTCATTTGTTGATATGTCGCTTATTTGACTGACAAACCACACCTGCTAGTATCAATACGGCCCGTTTAAGACAGTGTTAAGACAAAAACGCATATTCGGTGCAAACTTACAATGCCTTGTGACATAATTCGACGAGTAGAAACGGGGTCGAAGTTGCATCATATTGAATTGTACACTCGTAGATATGAGTGAGCCGTCAACACATGCAAACTATTCATACGTTTGGGATCATAATGTTATATGGGGTGAGAGCTGCGGTAGAAGTAACGTTTTAAACAATGTATTTAAATAATGCGGTTATGAAAGAACATTTTTCAAGCATTCTGCACTTTGGCGTTCAGAATGCTTGAAAAAATTTCTTTTACGTAGACGTAGACGTACAATGCTCCATATGTATGTGTCCCTTTTAAAGTTCTGCAGTACACAAATTGATAGTACTTACATAGAAAACATCAAATGTCCAAAATCATCCATTTGTAAGTCCTCAAATTCACAATTTCAAGCATATACATTTAAAGTAACTTCGCAGATTAATTATCACCATTTTTAAGTTCCTAGCTCGACTACAAACTCGAAATTGTGTTTTCATGACACCGAGAAAATACGTCTGGCCATCTCAAGATTTAATCCCTATCATTTGCACATTTTTTTTTGTTACATTGCGATAAAAATAGCATTCACTTAATTGATCACAGTTATGTCATAGTGCAAAGTATGCCGTGTGATTTCCATTTATAATGCAAATACATTACCTCATCATAAAATACAAAAACCTGTTATCATTTGTTTATGTTGGCCTTGTTGGCTAGATGGAATGGCTCTTTTAATATCTCGCATTGTAAGTTGTAGTCTCAATAAGAAGTATTCTAATTTACGTATAGTAATACCTTCATCTATAAATCTGTTTCGACGCGTTTATCTAACAAGGATACCGGTAGTTCAATAATCGGAATACTTTATTTACTCAATCACATTCGAACTTGATGTTTAAAACGTTATAGTTTGAGTATTTCAATATTTCGCAGTAAGTATGTCAATATTACAAGCGAAATGAATAAGGGTATGTGTTTAATCTTACAAATGTTTTATATTATTAAATATGGGATTTCTATAACATAAATAAATGAAAGTTGATTCAGATAAGAATTTGCGATATTAAGGAAACATGAGTATCTAATACCCTCTAATACAATTGATACCAAAACAATGTTTAAGACTCCAGTATATTTATGAAATGAAAAATGATACTATCGTGTCAAATTTTCGAGTACGAAAGGTAAACGTGTTTCGTTTGCTATAGCTTCATAAGAACCAGTGTTTTCGACATGTATTCATCCTTCTTGGTATATACACACAATTGTTGTTGTGTTATATTTCTTTGGCGTTTACCCTGGGCCATTTAACGGGGTTTATGTTTAAACTTTCGACTACATGCAGTTAATAACGGGAGTTATTTTGGAAAACAGTAATTGGGTATTAACTGTTCCCGCCATTTCGGATGACAACACCAAGACATTCATGTCAATGGCTGGACAAAAGGTACAGTACATCACATCTCAAAGTTGTAAATCGTTTAAACAACAGTGATAATCAAAATTTCAAAACAAAATCTTTTTAGTAAGAGTAGCTACCCGTATTAGTTGATCAAGGACTGAAATTCATTTCGGGGTATCATGAATACATCAGGTCTAACTGGCTATTCACATGAAGCACGTTTGACAAAGGACGAAAGGTGGCAATCCGTTTTCAGTAGTTTCACATGGTCATTTTTTATAAGTTCGAAAAGTAGTTCTATTCAATGTTTCATATTTTTATGCCAATGTCTCGTCGATTGAATTTGAAGGAATCATGAAAAACGCTCCTATTGTACAAAAAAAATACTTGGAAATGTAATTAATTTGCAACAGAACTTCATAATCGTTTGTAAAACTATATACCCTCTTGTCCTTTAGTTCATTGAATTACAGTTGTTACAATTTGTTAATATGATCAGTTTGGCCAAAACGCCGTATGTCGTAAATGACAAATGCGTCCTCTACGTTATCTAGACGCTTTATATTTTAAACTCGTAAATTATACACATACCTAGATGAAGTAATACTATATGTTATTCTTTCCGATTGTGTTTGTTTCAGGATCAAAATTTACGATCATAGACATAGGAGGTAATACATATGCGAACCTTCATACCTATTATGAACTTAATTCGTTCAACCTTCCTTTGATTTATTTATTTCATACGTTTACAAAACAAAAGAATGGCAGCTACGGCTAAGGTCACACTCTAGACGATCTGTGTAAAATTCGATTTGAATCGTGCTATTGAAGTTAAGAAAAGAGTTATTCGACCTTCCGAGTTAGGATCTATGAAAGTGAAATGGCCACCATCTTTATTTGATGTTTTTCCGGAGAAGAACATATAAATGGGTCTATTCAGAAAAAACTGAAATGATGTTTTGAGATCCTAAACGAATTGCCCAAGGAAGCATACTGTGATTCGGTATCAAAAAATAACAGCTCATGTACTAAGGGAACTTTCACGGACAGAATTGAAGGAAGTAAAGACATTGATTCTAGTTGGTGGTTACAGGTACGTTTTCCTGGATACTTCCCGTATACGTCTACAGCGACAGCTCCATGTGTTTTGAAAAATAAACCGATAACATTTAAGATCATGTACATTCTAATTATATAGTGAAAACTTCATCGACTAATACAGTTGTCAAATATTAAGGCAAACCCCCTACTCCCCATTGCCAGGAATGGAACATGTGGCAGGCAGTTGACATATTCAAAAGTCAACAAGATATGAAACCCGGAATAAGTGTCGTGTACACTTTAGACGGTAAAAGAGTATGCACTCTTAACCTAAATCACAAACAAAATGACAAGAAAGCTACGGTAATCGTCCTGATGTGTTTTGGTGGTACGAGGATTAAATCTAATGCTAAAGAGTTTGGAACAGAGGTGGTTCAGTTGAAACTGTATCTTAATAGCTATAAACGACCCTTTAGTGTGCAATGTTATATACAATGTATATACGTCGTGATAGATGTTACTGATACACAATAAACTATGACGCCTTTTTAGGATAAAGTATTGCATATAAATCAGAAAGGCGCTTGTTGTTTTTTTACTATGCATATTAAAATGAACACTGTTTCAGCATTGTCGACATAAAAAATTAACAACGCTCCTTTATACTAAGTTAACCATGTAAGAGGCATGAATAGCTTGCCCACACACATCCAGACGAGAGCAAACCCAGAATTGCTGCGGAAAATCCAGCTAATGGCGTTAAATGCCACAAAGTAGCATGTACACAATCCGGTTTATTTAAAAATTGAAGTAATACATGTTTTGGTATCTGTCTGTAAGTATCTGTCTAAGAACGATCATGCTCTTTAATTTAAGAAGCCGCTGTCTTCAACAAATGTAACGTGCGACTTTTTACAATAGACATACTTTGCAATATTTTCAAGTTGGTTTAGGATTCAATATGATAAACACTTTTAGAGATTATATATTTTCATCAATTCATACCTTTGATATCTTTATATCATGTAAACGTAATTTAAAATGAGAATTTCTTTTCAAATGAACACAATATTGGTGATTATTAAACTATTGATTAACATACAAATACATAAACATAGAAAGCTCCTATCTTAATATTTCACTGGTCATTAGTGATGGCATGTACACTCACGTAAACGTTAAAACTGGTCGATCTGACCCCTATGACGGCTGCTTTAATACTTTAAATGTATTTTGTAATGTCAAAACATCTCTCTTCATGCTCAACTTCTTTTTAAAGCTTAAACACTGGCGTAATGAAGTTTATATGTCCTTTTCACAGTGGTAAAACTTCGGAGAATTTTCAGTATTTCAAGTCAAGTTTGCTAATATTCACATGACTGTGTTTACCAATCAAAAGCTAAAGGAATCCGGCTTACAAACAAACAAACATTTCTGTTTATAAAAATAACTTCACATCGGTTTAAATCAGGACATTTCGATGAAAAAGTGTGCAAGCACGAATGCGCGTGGTGGGTACGACCCAATAACGGGACGTTTTTCAAACGTTCTTAGTCTAGCTCGCTCGAATTTCGAATACAGATCAAGCTTATTTCGAAATGGCCGGTTTGGATAAGCCATGTAGATGAAGTTCTTTTTCTCTCAAAATGTGCATTCTGTTCGCCATCCTCGACATTGTTTAACGTCGAATGTTATACTACGTTCTGACAATCCATTACGTAACCATTTGTTGCAAAGGTATAAATCTCTACACGGAATTCGATGAAATGTCAACCCTAATCCTGCTTTAAATCGTTTTCTATAACCCCTATATAATGCATTTATAGGCGTTATAACACACTTTCAAACCTCCGTGACACAATTATGTTTACAGTTGTGTTGTGGGGCACTTTATACATGATTTACTGCCAGCATTTGATTGGCCAGACGACATCGTGCTCGGAAAGCGTCCAGCGATTTCCGTTACAGGTCGGTAAGATTTGGAGTGAAAAAGGGGGTTTTAACTTCGCTGAATTCATTATCACATTTCATTTGCATTGCACTAAAAGCAATTTAAGTTGTGATACAATGCATTGCAACCAATAGGCGCGGTTAGACCTTTATAAACTGTTAAAAAGAAACACAAACGATCGCATATTGTATTTGTTTATTAGATTCATTACCTATACTCCAATCCAAATTGTATGGAATGGACTACGTATAAATAAAGCATAATGTAATTAAAACAGTGGACATAAGACTGTACATTTAATGTGACGATTTTTATATCTACAAATGTAGCCTAAGATCTCATTTGTTCACGATCTACAGAAGCAGATGCCTTTCGTTTCGTTACCATTTCTAATAGAGTTTGTTTTAAGATTCTATAGATTATGTAAGGTTTTAAAGTGACTAGATATGAAAATCGAATAACAAAACGTGAACGGTGAATTGTATTGCCATTATCAAATTGAAAAGTCGCATCCGTTTCCAGTTTAGTCGAATGTCTTTGGTTTAAATTTGTGATCTCGTGAAACCGTTGATGGTCATTTTAGCGAACTTCAACTGCGAGAAATGGAGTTTTACGATCTTGACCTGCTGGCGCTCCGGCAAAAGCCTCTCTGGCAGACCTGCCAACTTCCGCAGGGTGGAAAACATGACGTTCTGTCCCGCGTACAGATGCCGTCTTTACAGACCTGTCCTATCCTACATCGTGGAATACATGTTGACGTTCTGTCCCGCGTACAGATGCCGTTCTTGCAGACTTGCCCTTTCCTACACCGTGGTGTACATGTTGGTGTTCTGTCCCGCGTACAGAAGCCGTTCTGGCAGACCTGTCCTCTGCTACAGCGTGGAGTACAAACCATACCCACGTTTCTACCACTAGAATAAGAAAAGGTTGTGTGCATCAATATAACACATGTATGGGAGATAACATATATTTAAGTAATGAGACTAAAATGTCTCAAACAATTTATATTGACCCTTGTAACAGCATCAATATTATCTTACTGTCTTTGTTGTGGTAGCAATGGCTTTATTGTCAAATATTTAATGGAATAATGTAACCTGGGTGTACATATATACCAATAGTAAACAAAATAGATGTAGGCTACTAAATTAGAAACTATTATATCGACTATGTGATTCATTTCATATGACATATTAACACTATCATTTTACGAAGAAAAACAATTATAAAGACCTTATAACATATCTCAAAGATAATCATGATAAAACATGTTTTAGTTTAAGCAAGTAACTTCGTCTAAACAAAATATTATACTTGAAGTGTAACCCTTAAGATGTTTGAAGAAATAGTATACTGTGTATGAATTAGCTTTAATATTGTTACGACCTAGCCCCGTGGTCCGTCGACGCTATCAACTGTCCCTTTTAGGGTGACCAAGTATTTGAAGCAATAAATGTTACGACATAGCCCCGTGGTCCGTCAACGCTATCAACTGTCCCTTTTAGGGTGACCAAGTATTTGAAGCAATAATTGTTACGACCTAGCCAAAATGACGACGCAATGAACGTTTTACGTTTTATTTTTGGAGCAAATAAATATATGCATCAAGACATCAAACATCAGATATAATACACGGTAGTAATCAGCGGCACCGTACACAGCAAAACGCGTTGGCTTATATGAACGTTGGCACAGCACGTCGTAGTAAGACAGTAAAATATTATTATCAGTATAAAGTTGTTTACAAACTCAATATAAAATCAATGCCTGTTATTTTATTACTTGTAAGTAGTTTATATTTACTTATTTATTGTCTATTTAAATATTCAGGTTGATTTTAACCTTTTAAGAATAATATGCAGGCAGCTTGTTCAATGATCCAAATTCGACTGTCCTGAGACTGAAAATTCACGGCCTTATATACTCCTATGGTTAAATGACCCGAAAATCTCGGTCAAAAATGACCTGACCCAAATTGACCCGACCGAAAATGACCCAGAATCGGGTCAAATGACCCGATTGGCTGACAGCCATTGTAAAATATTCAAGATGGCGGACGAACTGTCAAATGACCGTGAAGTTTCCGAAAAAGGATTTAAAGCATCACACTGGATTACAACAATAAATTATCAGTGCATTTCATGTGAATAATGGATTATTAACTAAGAGACATTATCACCTTGTGTAACGACATGATTCAAACGCTCAAGTAAGAATAACTTGTCAAGTTTTGAAATCTTGAAAGGTCAAAAACTATCTCAGGATTACCCAAGATTCAAAGGTAAAATGGCGGTGTACACTCTGAATTACAAAGAAAATATGTGAACTTTGTGAAATTCCCGACAAGAGTTATTACGTTTTGCTGTGTTAGTGCCATAAAACAACAGGTTTGAGATCAGTACATGTTATGCAAACAATGTTAAACCTGTACATCAATAATTTACTAAATAACTTGGTACTTATTAAATATTTTGCATGAACAATGCTTGAAAAAATGGACTTTATCCAGGATAATATTACTAACAGCACTTAGTGACTATTAATGATCTTGGCATGATGGACACAGGGCTAGCCCGTCTGTAATATCAGGATGGCGCTAAGCACTGGCCTAAAATGCCAAGGTTTGAAAACTTCAAAATATCTTTCCATGAATAGACAAAGGTAAGTATGAATTACATATATTTTACATTAATAAAGATAAATACAGTATGGAGCGATGCCTGCCGGGGTTTATCAATATATTTGTTATATTTGTATTTTATTGCATAACGTTACATTTACACCATTTATCATAAAACAACAACAGAAAAACAGTTACAGTGTGATGTTACATCGTTTAAGTTCACATAAGTAAATGCCTGTTCCAGATTCTTTTCATAACAAGCTAAATAAGCTATGAGAACAAGTGAGAAATATCATTTGAGTATATGCAAAGGAATGAGCAAAACGTGTTCTATAACTATCAGATCAATGGTTTCTAACTAACTTTAAACTATACAGACCTTGTTATATAAACAATAATAATAGAAATAATTTTAAATAAGCTAAATGTAAGAAATAAAATAGGGGTGGGGGAAACAGCATCATGAGGGAAGGGGTGAGAGTGGAGTGTATTGGTGCGCTCTTTGAAAAAAGGAGATATAAGTGCGTTTTTCTGTTTCGTGTTACCAAAGGACATCACTATGTATAGTTGTATGTTACATTATCAATCATGTAATATAAGTTGTCGTAAAAAGGGTTTTCACATAAGATGCTTTTTACAAAACTATCAAAACAATTCAAAACAACATATATTTGAAACGATTAGCTATAAAAGATGTAGTTACAGTAGTTTTATTCGAACAAACACTGACCGTTGTCTTAATCTTATTAATTGGTTAACGGTAAGAATGCAATTTCTTAGAAAAGCGTAACATATTATAAGTCAACACATACCCGTAAAATTTGCACCATCCAGCCATGCAACTTCCGGTGCATCCCGTCGATATGTAACATGTACTCGACAGGCATCCCATGGGACATGCTGGAAAGGAAGGGTATCAAAACAGATATGTACCGATATTCGAACATGCTTTAGATATTAACACACTCCTTGATTGACACCCAATTCGGCATCCTGTTGATGATTGTAAGTAGATTAGGAACAAACATCAAACAAACTGTGGTTAATGGTAGATATCAATTGTTATGACATTAGAGAATAAGGTTGTATATGGAACTATTTTTCATATAGTACGATCTATATGATGCAGTAGTGATACAAGCATATAAGTCTAGGAGTAACAACATAAGAAATATCTCCTTCCAAAGGCGACTCTAAACAAGTTCGAGATAACCATGTTCAGATACGGAGGACACACTAATGAAGCATCCAAATATTATCAAGGTACCGGCGAAATGATAAATGTCGTGTTTGCGCTGCTCGTGTAAGATGACTTATGCCTATTTCCCAATTCAAGATGACCGGCATGCGGCAATTCAGCCATATTAAACTTGTTTTGAGAGAAACCAGCATAAGCTCAGTTACGTGTCCGACCTTCACCGGGGAAGGTCGATTTGTCATGAATGAAGTTCATGTTATACAGATAGGAATTCATAAACATTAATTAAGAAGCCTTCGGTCCATTCCAAATTTGTTGTATAATTCTTGAGGTCTGAAGTGGCGGTTAACATTTCGTTTATTATATCCCACTTTTATACTTGCTTTTCCTTTTCACTCATTCAACAGTTCAAAATTTTCTTGTGGGTAAAGTATCATCTGTTCATTAATTGCACACCGGGAATTCGTTCATTTTTTCTATATCTACTAAATAATTTAGATTGTGATAAAAACGTTTCAGAAAACAGTTACAAGTAATTTGAGTCATGTCCATGGATTATGAAATATTTGATTGAAATGTATTACAAGTAGAACATATCAATATATTTTCAAAAATAACATTAACATCATGCTACTAATGTGTTTTAATACTTTTTCAGTTAGCTCTCTATTTTAAATTACTTACACGTCTGGAATATGTTCCGTTGTGCAAAAGATCCAAATGTGAAACATGCTACAAGGATCAACCCGGCCAACTGTACCTAAAGATAGAATATAACGACAAAGCTGATAGTATTAGAATATGCTAACAGAGAGATGACGAGATTTGCCCCACTTGGACAAATTTACCCCACATTTTTATAGATGTTAAACGTGAATACAACTTAACGGAGAATGCAATTTGTATCACCAAATGCTTGGTTCTACAGTATAAATCATGAACACACAATATTAAATGAAGTAGTTTGAAAGTGAACAGAATTAAACAGTGAGTATAAAATAATATAAAGCAGTTTTAGTTTAGTGTCGGTTTTTATTTATATTTTACCAAATACATGTTGTTGTTTATTAAATCAACACTTAGTACGGCAGGGGTTCTAACAGCTGTAAATTGTCGGAAAAACCGGTGTTTGTTTGGATGTGATGTTTTATGTGCAAAGCAGGATCAAGGGGCTAAGACCGTTTTTGAAATGATTTTCAGTCAATTACATTCATTTCAAGGTCCCTTTTTTTGCAAATTTCAACGCAAAAAACAACAACAATCCTTTACAACTGTACACTAATCTGAAAAACGACACTTAAGAACCTCTGAAGCCCTAGTTAAAAAAACAACAACATAAAAACGTAGAGGATGCATATCAATTAATATTACAACATATGATAAATTGTGTATTACCTTATCCATGTCTGTTTTAATACCAAGGCTCTTATCACCAACACAAGCTCTAGTTTAATCAAATTAATACGACAACCTATCATTTTGTTTCACTTATATATATCGTGAATCTATGACGTATGGAAAATGTTTTGAAATCCTATTCGCGTTCTATTCTTCTAAGAAAAATAACCAAAACTTCCCCACATGCAATACTAATCACTCCTCTAATTAACAAAACAAAACATTTTAAAGTACACATGATGCGTTTAAGCTTGGTTACCTATGTTAATTATATTGCGTGATTTAATTATACCAGTAGTTCAGTTAAGCGTATAATCAAACGTTCCGCTGTATACTACTTCAATTAAGGGAAGACAAAAACTATTTCCTATCAACCTAAACTTGATTCAACTGAGTAATACTAAAACCTGAAATATGTTGCTGATCAATGAAAAATGACTCGTTTACCTAACAATAATATAAAAGTATCCTCATAATATATAATAGTCGGTAAGGTGACTGTTTGCATTGATAAAACTATAATAATGGGATTTCATCCCTATATAAATCTGTATTTTAGTTTTAGCCATGATTGTTGAAAACTTGTAAAATTAAGAGAGTGTTTAAACTAGCTTTAAACTGTATTTATAATTTATGTTGACATAACCAAATGTATTAATCTCGTTTAACATTTGAGACGTAAACCTGATTGTAAATTGTTTAAATTGTATTTCAAAACACGTACATATTCTAATGGCGGTAAGTTAGGCTAATAACATCCACAAGATAGATTCTCAATATCAATTGCTTAGATGTCGTTTGAATTAATCATGTATTTAAATCAAATACAAAGCGGTTTTTTCACTTAGCTACTAAGTGAAATATTGGTATTCGGGTACTATAAAGATACTGTTTGGACGTAATTTAACTTCAAATTTTAGACTAGTGAATTGGAAAGTAATTGTATATTTAGCAAAATGTACACTTGAAGTTTTCCTCTTCTTCTCATCCTCTTCCTCCTCCTCATAGTTTAGTTACTTACAGTGTCTCATTTTCTAGAACGAACAGATGCACAGTTATATACATAACAATTTGTAAATGCATTTAAAAATATCCCAAATCCAAAACATTGCATCTTGAAACGCATTAACAATTCGTTGTAAGGTTTTGAATGGAATTAAGACTAAAACAAATCAATATGTTATTAAACCAGTGGCCTTAAAACGGTAGTGCTGTTGTTCATGTACGTGTATTGGTAATTCAAGCGTTATAAGTTTTGAACTCTGAGTACTACATTGAAGGTACTTCGTTAATTCTTGACATAATAACAATTATTCCTGGGGCCTATCTGTCTATTAAATAGCTGTTCGTTAACGTATAAGACAATGTCATACATTGAACAATTAATAATGTCTAATATTTTAAATCAAACTGAATTATACATGTTTCTTTTTTCCTTTTAATTACTGATATATTAACGGAAAAAAATCATGAAACATTTCAAGTATTTACAACACCTTGTTTCCTAATCTTCTCTTACCAGCAGTTATAATATTACACCTTAAGAGGACTCGTTCATGTTTGAACCACTTTTTCCACGATAATAAATCTTAAAACACAAAAATTGTAAGAATTCTACTTTTGGTACCGAAATTGCAAAACAATGAAATTATAGAAAAAGTGGTTTTAATTTGGAGCGAACACACGCCGGTTCACTCAAGAACAAAAAAGAAAATTTACAAAAAAAACGCTAATAAGATCTCTTGTGTAAGTTAAGTGATATTTGAACATTTAAAGCCTTTTATTGTAAAGCGTTACTAAACGCTTTTTAAATTCATGGACTTAAGAGATAATGTTTCAGCATATATCACCATTTGTTGAAGGGTTCCAGCCGTCAATAACTTAGTTTTAACACTCCTAATGAATTGCAAAACTTTATTTCGTCATTAAAATGTGCATTTCACAAACATAAGTGAGTCCCTTAAATACACAACCCTTACTAGATCTCGTAGCTGCCTCTTCAACTTCAATTATCCGTTACATTAACACACTGGACTAGTCACAACTCTCATAAACATTAGCATTCCTTTAAACTCAGTACACTTCCTGACACTGTAGCCTAAGTGGCTAAATCTGACTTGTGCACTATATGCTACCTCTTCAGAAGCAGAGACACACGAACCCACTTGATCTTGTAATCTTTAGTTACTCTGCCGATCACCGAATTCAATGACACAAACGGTAGGTTCAACTTGACTTCGCCACTCTACCGCTTTAACTAATTGAGTTCAGTCAGCGGCCAAAGCGTACTATTCTATTTGATAAAACCATTTATGAATTTCCCTTGATCGACTCTCTCTTTGCTATAATTAATGAGTTTTATATGTGTCAATCCAACTATACAATCGTATAAGACAGGTATTATTTGCGTATATATGACGTGGGTTAGATTATACTAAATATATGTCCATGCGTCACAGTATAAACGACTATAAAGTAATCCAAATTTCATCCGGTGTTTTATTGACCATTCAAAGGCAGTAATCTTATCTGCAGTTGATCAAGCTATTATGATGGATGTGTATTCAGTTAGTTTTTGTTGACGTTCTGTGTCTCTCGTTCAGTGTCTTTTGGGTCAATACCTTGTGTCTCCAAACAGAGTTAATATATGAGTTCTTTACTTCGGGTCATATAGTATTTATGTACTGTGCTGTTTGTAGAGTTTTGTGATGGTCAAAGTTTCTTGTTTGTGATTTTGTGTTCTATGTCTTTGGCGTATGCCCATTGCCACTAAACCGGGTTTATGTTTAAACTTTATGGTACTGAGCATGTTTCTGTAGCTTTTTGCATAAATATTCAGATGCAGGAAATACCTGTTTTTGTGTTTTTCTTAATAACCACTCATATTGTTCACCTTCCTAAACGTTTTATTTCATTTTCCATTCGATTGTTTAAACAGGTTTTGTGATGATGATGATGTTAATGCCTCCATAGGACTCATTTTCGCAGACAATATAACATATAAGTCGCACTTACAGAAACCAATATTATTGTTGATTGTAAGAATGTGGATTTGATTATCATTGTATCCTTTGGGAAAATCATTTCTGTTTTACAATTTTTATTTAAAGAGTCTACAGATTGTGTAAGATTTATTTATAAAGTGACTTAATATGAAAACCGAAAAACAAATTGTCACGGAGAATTGTATTGCCATCATCACAATTGAATTCACAAATAAAGTTTTCTTACATTTATTGGCAAAGTAATATAACTCGTATATTAATGACAAACGTTCTGAAGACACTCACTAAGCTTAAGGAATTTGATTTGTAGAACATTAGCATTATCCTAAAGAAATTAATATCCAAATTTAAGCGAAATCGCAAATGATAAATATAGTACAGAAGTTAAGACGACAATAAATACAAGTCCTTCAAGAACAGAAGAGCACCGTTACGTGACGATGAAATTCATAGCATGTGCAAAATATATTAATTCCTTAACGGTTTCCTTGACGGTTTACTGTCAACTTGACACCGTTTTCTCAACGGTTAGTTTAATAGAATAAATGCATAGTTTAAAAGCGATTTAAAACAGGAAAGAACAATAGTAAACTAGCAATCAATTACAACATTCGCCGCAAATCACATTCGTTTACGGTTTAATCGAATGTCTCTCGTTATATATGGGATCTTGTGCAGAAGCCGTTTTGGCAGAACTGTCCTCTTCTACACTGTTCAAGTTCTGTCCCGCGTGCAGAAGCCATATCGGCAGGACTGCCCTCTGCTACATTGTGGAGTACAAACCATACCCACGTTTCTTCCACTAGAATAAGAAGAGCTCGTGTACATGAATGTAAAGCATGTATGGAAAATAACATATAATAACAAAAGTCATGCCCTACTTTCTCAAACAATCTATAATGACCATTGCGACGGAATTTAGCTTAGCTTAGCTTTGTGATTTGGAATCAATTGTGTAATTGTCAAGAAGTGATTTGAATAGTGTAACTCTGGAAATTGTATAGTGATTTAGTGTCCCCACCAAAGTAAAGCAATATTACTAAACACAATCTTTGACACAACACTCTTCTTTTAAGAGGAAAAAAACTCCTTATAAAATATAAGTATACCATGTTTCAGTTATTTGGCTGTCAATTAAATATGATACTTCTTACTGTTACCTGTTAATCTCAAGAAAAAGGGTCCTGGGTTTAAAAATTGAATAATTTATACTTTATTGCATGAAGATGTATTTGTACCATACATGATTAAACGAAATCAAAAACAAAAACAACAACAACAGAACAACAAAACTGTGCGATTTAACGTCTCATAATAAACGAAATGGGCTATGAAAACAAATATCATATATGGCTGTAAGAAATTGAAGTTGAAATGTGTGTGAGTGTTAGCGTGCGTGAGAGAGAGAGAAAGAGAGAGAGAGAGAGAGAGAGAGAGAGAGAGAGAGAGAGAGAGAGAAACAACAAAATGAGATTGGGGTGTGGGGGGGGGGAGGGTAGAGAAAGGGAGTGAAAGAGAGTGAGGCGTAGTGGTGTGCTCTTTGATGTAATGGAGTTATCAGGTGCGTTTGTACTGTTCTGTGGTATGCCAAGGAATGTCGTGTGTATTTGTATTCAATTGTCTACAATGTTTTCACATGAGATGATTTTTATTAAATTATAAGACCGTATACAGTTATTTTAGCATCATACATCTGAAACAGCTAGTTATAAAAGCATTAGTCGAAACATACCCCCAGAATTTGCACCATCCGGTAATGCAACTTCCGGTACATCCCGACCCTATGTAACATACGCTTGACGTGCACCCCATCGGACATGCTGAAAATAAAGAGTATCAAAAGAGATAAGTAACTTTGGATACTAACACCCACCTTTGCAGGCAAACAATTTGTCATCCTGTCGATGATTGTATGAAGATTAGGAACATAAATCAAACAAACAACGGTTAATAATTAATAGGAATGCTTATGACATTAGAAAAAAAAGTTATTCATGAAGCTATTTTACATAGAATGCGATATGGATGATGCAGTTATACTACGGCGGAATAAGATAATTCTAAGAGTAATATCATAGGGCATTATCAACTTTCGAATGCTAGTCCAAACTAGTTCTGAGTAAACCATTTTCAGATATTGAGGACACCAATGAAGCCTCCCAGTATTATCAAAGTATACATTGAGCGTGTGCTTCGCGCTTAAAACGGATAATGGTTACCCAGGAAGGATGACTGGCAATCGGCAATAGAGCGGCAATTCAGCCTAATTAAATTGTTTTAAATGAAGTGTGCTGAGTCACATATCAGTATATATGCCAAAAGCTACAGAAACACGCTCAGTAGCAAAAAGTTTAAACATAAACCCGGTTTAGTGGCAATGGGCAACGCCAAAGACATAGAACACAAATTCACAAACAAGAAACATTGAACAGCACACAACTATGCCTATGCCGTTGACTATCAATTTGTTATGACTGAAGTTGACAGCTGTAATATGGAAATTTATACATATTAATTGTGAACCTCCGCTCCGTTAAATGTCTGTTGCAGACTGACTGGCAGGTCACTATAATGCTAGAAGGTCCGAAGTGGTGTGTACTATTTCTTATATGATGCCGCTCTTACTTATTCGCTATGCCCTTTTGGATACTAGATATAAACTTTTCAAGGAAATAATTATAAACTTGCATAGTATCCTTCAGACGACAGGTTTGTTTTAACAGGTACTCGTTAAATACGTGTCTAGAACAGACTACTCAACAGTTACACACATGTAGTTCAGCGGGTCTCGCAACAAGTTATTTCATGACATCCTCTATAAATCGCCGGTCAATTAGTTTGCGTTAAACAGCTCCAAATTTTCTTGTGGGTAAAATGTATTTTTTCGTATTTTATATTAAATTATTGCGGCTCTAGTAAAAATATATTGGATCACTTATATTCAATTGTAATTGAATAAATATACTTGGATTAAATATTTAATTGAAACATTTTACGAATAGTTTACATGTTTTCAAACATGGCAAAACTCATGAAACTAATATATTTAATCAAATTTTAATTAGTTCTATTTTAAATTAA
This sequence comes from Mya arenaria, assembly GCF_026914265.1. Taxonomy (NCBI): domain Eukaryota; kingdom Metazoa; phylum Mollusca; class Bivalvia; order Myida; family Myidae; genus Mya; species Mya arenaria. The sequence goes on along the minus strand of NC_069128.1, from coordinate 52,478,325 downwards.
CTTACAAGTCTGGAACATGTTCTGTTGAGCGAAGGATCCAAACGTGCAACATGCTACAACGAGCAACACGATCAACTGTACCTAAAGATAGAATTCAGGTGTTAGGTTACTGATAAACAGGATAAATATATGCAGTTGTGGTCCTAAGGGGAGGGCACAAGGGCCCGTGCTCCACCCCAAGTTTACAAGTAAATAAACCATAAAACACCTTTTTCACTTTTAAGTGATACCTAAACAGTTAAAACGCTGATATATTAATATTATTTTCATAAGTATGTCCACTTAATAAGACGTTTAAAAGTATCCTTGAATGAAGGGTTGAAATGAAACCGATTTAAAACGTGGCATTTCAACGCCTAAGTAAAATGAAATTATTGAGTAGGTTTAACAATTCCCTCCCAGCACCCCCCTCCCCCCTCTAGTTCTGTTTCCCGGGATCCGCCACTTATACACAATCAAATAGTACCAAATTGTAATAATGAAACATCTGTACATATATACGAACAGTGTGTATTTAATTAAAACAAACATTATAGTAAACGTTCAAGTAAAGATTAGATCTTTCGCGTAAAAACAATAAATACGGTCTTGAAGAAGCAATACAAATCTAAATAGTAAATGAAGTGAGCTAAAAGATAACAGTATCAAGCATTTAGGCTTAGTTTGTTAAGCTGTTTTCTTTTCAGTCGTCTGTGTTTTTCATTATTTTATCAAGTAAATGTCTGTATATCATTAGTTTACTGTAAGAGTTGATGCTATAGTCTAATATTTTAATTGGACCAACGAATTAATTGGCCATGTTATTGGCAATACATGTTATTGTAATGTTTATCATGGCATTATATATGCTGTTTTAATGAAACAGTTAATCAACTGTCCAACTTTTAAACTAAGACCCAGGTTTAAGATAAAACCATTCAAACATAGAATGCATATCAGATAACAAATCATGAAATATCAATAATTACCTTATCCATCACTATGAAATATCAAGACTGTTTAGAACACAAGCAATAGAATAATTAAATAAAATAACTTAAGTCCTTGCACTTATATAGCGAGTATGTATGACGGATGTTTTTGTTTTTGAAATCTGCGTACTTTGCTTCTAGGAAAAACATTCCAAAAATTCCACAAACAATAAACAGTCCACTTATTATGAAATAATAACAGTGTAAAGTACGTGTGATGAATCGAAGCTTGTTTACGTTTGTAAAATGTCAAGTGTACAACTTATGTTGTGCAGTTCAGCACATGCTCAAACGTTTCGCTGTTTACCACTTTAATTAATGGAAGAAAAAATTTGTTTCCTATTAACCTAAATTTGGTACAACTGAGTCATACTTATATTGAAATATGTTTCGGATAAATAAAATGAATCGTTCACCTTAAAAACATGTGACAGATTCCCATAATATATCATAGTCACTTAATTCGTCTTATGCAATAATTCAGCTACTATAAAGTCCTTTCATTTCCATATATATATCTGTAGCCATTGTTGTTAACTTATAAAATGACCAGTGTTCAATTCAGCTTTTACATATACAATGTTTTTATAGTTTATGTGGACATAACCATATGTATTATCCTAAACTTTATATGAAATGTATTTTGAAACACGTACCTATTCTAATGGCGGTTAGTTAGGCTAATAACTTAAACAATCTAGATTCGCAATATCGATTGCTAAGTAGGTGTTTGTTTAAAATAATCAAATTGAACATAATGTGTATAAATCAACACACAATGACTTTTTTCAAACTTGCAGATACTCAGTGTAACAGTGTTTCACAGGATATTTCAAATATAATGATGATTATGTTTTCTTTCAATACTTTCAGCCAAACATAAATCATTTATTTATTAACCTCATAAAGTATAAAACAACGACTGTATAGGAGTGGTCTATACCGGGCCAATACATTTATACAATGATCATACACGCAGTGGTTTCATGTGGAAAAAACTGACCACTGAATGTGGCATATTGTGTACATGCACTTATACATAGTAAAATGGAAAGAAAAACAAAAAACACATTTCACATGTAACTTTGTAAATGTCCATGAAACCTCTTCTCTCAGACTTAACAAGTATGTCATGCACACCCAACTTTCATCCGAAACGAAACAAAACGTTTATCTGAAAAGATACAAAAGTTATTAACATATTCTTGATAAACATGGTATTTCTAATGAAACACATAAACATAAAAAACATCGAGGGTGGGAGGGAGGGCGACCAATTTTCTGATGGTTTAACTGGCCCGGTACAACCTCGAATGACGAAAACACGTGGACAAACGGCTTTTATACCAGCCGTTTGGTTATATAAACCCACTGACCATTACCATATATGGCAATAGTTATTCCGAACAGAAAATAAATATATTTATGTTTTCTTTCAATACTTTCAGCCAAACATAAATTATTTATTTATTAACCTCATAAAGTATAAAACAAGGACTGTATAGGAGTGGTCTATACCGGGCCAATACATTTATCGAATGAAAACGAACGGGAAAAACCCGATTTGTATAAACATTATTTTAGTAACTCAACTTTAAAGTAACTGACTTCTTGCATTTTTCACTTTTCCTGATGTAGATATCTTTAGAAAACTCTGATCTCCATCGACCATGTTTTTTAATTAATCTATCTGGTACGCCCCTTTCAGAAGCTGTTGTCGCACCTCCCAACCTAAACGAATGCAATCCGTATTTAGAACTATCTAATCCTAAAATTGTAAGAATTTTAACAAATATTTCTCTTGCTGTTGTATATGAAATATGCTTCCCCTTTCTTAATCTATGTGTATTATCTTTCTTGGAAAAATAAACGTTTTTAAACAAAAATTCATCTGAATCTTCTGAAAGCTGAGCTGAATCCATGTACATTCGTAAACAATTCACTGGACAAATATCGTTATCTGTCTTGGCAATTACAACGATGTTTCCCTTTTTATATTGATCAGTCTTTGATTGTCTTAACAGCACTTCTATGCAATCTTCTATAAAAACAATATCAGAACATCTTAAGGAAACTACCTCGCTAAATCTGAAAAACCCGAAAAAAATCAAAACTGACATGGTCACAAAACGTTTGTTTATCAGACAAGAATCGTTCCCAAAATATTTAACAATATTAACAATATCGTTTTTTTCTAATTGGTTCCTTTGATATGTGTGTTTTACCAACTGATCTCAAAATACCTTCCTTGACATTACGCACATAACTGGAAGAACAAGGATCAACAAAATGACTGATTTTATGTGCATAGGAAATGCTATAAACAATTGCATTTAATTTTGATTCCGAACAAATACTTTTTCCATAGATGACAAATATAATGCAACAGTGTAATCTGTACTTGGAACTGCTGTAAATTCGTATTTGTTACACCATTTGCAAAACAGTTTGAAATGATTTTCGTAACTTTTGATAGTATTTTCAGATTTTGTTTTTTGACCCAATTTCTTAATATTTTCATGAGAAGATATTAAATCCGGGTGAACTAGAAACGGGTCAAAATCCTTACAAATGCCTATTTTGAAAACATCTGAAAAATGTATATACACATACTTTTGAGAATATGTAATTCAATAAATAATAGTATTGCAATGATAATTTTGCCAAACTATGATAGTTACGCCTCTTTAAACTAGTACCACCATAACTAACAAAGTCCGTCTTATTCCGAGACAACGGTCGCCATGAACAAAATCCGTCTCATTCCGAGACAACGCTCGCCATGAGCAAAAAACCGTCTCATACCGAGACAACGCTCGACATGAGCAAAATCCGTCTCATTCCGAGACAACGATCGCAATGAACAAAATCCGTCTCATTCCGAGACAACGCTCGACGTAAGCAAAATCCGTCTCATTCCGAGACAACGCTCGCCATGAGCAAACCTGTCATCATAAGCATAGAATCACGTCCTGAGCAAACGATTCAATTCATAGACACCTCTCATCATAGACAAACCCTCACTTGTCATGTCAATTAATCACATTCACATTAGTCACTCCTCGTGAGCAAACGATCGCATGCATAATCATCGCTCGTCATGAGCAATTAATCGCCTTCAGAAACGTATTTCGTCATGAACCAAAACATTCGCATTAATTTCATACTAATTAATCTTGTGAGCAACACATTATCTTACAACAACGTCAAAACAACTTTATAACTAAAACAAATTGAAAACTTTACTGAATGTCGCTATGTATACCAAAACAAAATACGGTGCATTTAAATATGATTACAACATACATCAAGCTTAATAACGCGCACAAACAGCGAGCACGTACGTTGACCCAGTATATTAACGAACGCTTATACTAAGAATACCTTAAACATTTGCAACGATTCTAATTGCCAATACCTTACTAGAAAACCTTCTAGAATTGAAAACGCATTTCTTGTTACCATTGTGTATAAAAATGTTTTGCCCTTTGCCAAATTCCATAATGTCACAAACGTAATCTTTCTGGACATAATTAGCATTGAACAACATAGGCCAAAAGGCCGAACTAGGCCACTTAGGAACAATAAGCGTAGCAGATGCCTTACAATGCAAAACATGCAAAATGGCCTTAGAAACTAGACATATGGGTGGCACCAGCCAATTATTGTCATTGCCCCAATCTTGAGTAAAACAGTCTACTGCTTCCGACTCATAGTCAATAAACAAGGAATTGTATCTCTTGGTTTTCCTGTTTTTGTATGTAGCAAAGAGATCTACATCATGCTGTCCCCAAATACTATCTACATAGCTAAAAACTCGTCGGTGACTTCCCACTCATCAGTGTTGGATAGTTTGCTTATATTATCCGCAACTTCGTTTAACTCTCTCGGAATCCACTGAATACGCAGATCTATCTTAAACTTCAAGCAAATGTCAAATATGCGTAAAGATTCTTGTTGTAACTCTACTTTGGTACTTCCACACTGAACGATATGAACGCACGACTGGGAATCAGAAAACCATTTTACCGTTTTACCATTTAACATATTGCCATAAACATCTAATGCAAGTTTGACAGCCCTTAACTCTCTAAAAGTAGAACTTTTGACTACTTCCTCTTCCGACCATATAGAGCGAAAAACGCTGTTTCTACAATTCACTACATAAGCGCCCGCACCCGAATGGGAAGCGTCGGAATACACTAACACTTCAACTGGCGAATACGGAGCTAGAAATCTAACGTTAGGTTTCTGTAAATTCAACTGCAAAAATTCCAATTCCTTAAGAAACGGGTGTCCTTCAGGAATTTTCATACAAACATCCCAAGAACTACGGCTTTCTATAAAAATATATAAAAACCTAGTCATTAACCTCACTGGTTTCATAGAAATAATTTTGCCAACGCATTTTGCTAAACATCTCGCTGTGACTGAACTGTAATTTCTAAGAACGTGTTCAATGTTTGATAAACAATCTAGTACTCTCCTTTCCGGAATACTTATACAAAATGCTATACTATTCCAAAATATACCTATCCATTCAATGCTTTGAACTGGATTCCAAACTGAATTTTCGTTGTTTATGATGAAACCAGCCTTAATGAGACTATCCTGTACAAATGAAGCATCTGTCAGCGCTTGTTTCCGATTTATTTGTGCCCCATCCATCATCTAGAAACATTACAATCTTAATGCCGTTTATTCGCCAATATTTGACCATTTCTCTCAACACTTTACTAAAAATAAAAGGGGCAGTACTGCATCCAAAAGCCAACACCGTGAAACAATAATATTTCCCCTTTATAGAAAAACCTAAAAATGTCTGATGAGCGGCAAAAATATCTATGTGATGATACCCTTGACTTAAATCAAACTTAAAACTGTAGGAATCTTTTTCAAAATACTCTAAACCCGTTTTCCAATCTTCGAAAGAAAAACTTTCTTTCCACAAAAATTTATTTATTTTTCTGAGATCCAAGATCAATCGTTTTTTGCCTTGTTTGTTTATAGCAACACTCAAGGGATTCACTGTATGCGGAACAAAAGGTGTCTCGACAATACAATGCTTTTGTAACAATTCGTTTACAGCAGAGTTTACAAAATCTATATTATCCAAAGCGGACTTATTATTTCTCGCAAAAGAAGATTCCGGCACCTCAAAAAATGGTAATTTGTAACCATTATCTATAACATCAACAATATCTTGATTTGCGCCGATTTGTTTCCAAAAATCTATGTGGGATTTTAATCTACCCTTAACATTTTTGGTTTCACTTGAACAATCTGGTATAAAACTATTTTCTTCGTACTCAAAGAAATCTCTATCAAACAAACAGTCAAAATAATACTGATCATTTATATTCTGTCTTGGGCTGTGTGGTTGCCGCTGCGGCTCTGGACCTGTCGTCGTAGTAATAGTTGACTCTATGTGTAGCGCCTTCGTTTGCGCGGCAATCCCTCCGGAAGTGCCCTCTCTGATCGCACGAGAAGCAGATGTCGTTGCCGGTGCTGATACGCTGGGCACGAAACGACTGCTTTGTCGAATGACCCCATCCCTCTTGTTGACGTGGCTGCCGCTGACTTCCGTTGGTGGCGCTCGCAATGGTAGAAGAAGGCTTATAAGGATTAAATTTGTTATATGTAGAAGGCTTGGAAGTTATGATCTTTTTGATAGCCCTGGTTTCAGCTTGTCTAAGCCTTTTTTCGTCATCGCTATCTGAACCAAGTAGCGGCTTTTCATACTCATTCACTGTCAACCAGCCCCCGGGGGAACAATCTGCCACTTGAATTAATTTATTCCTGTGCTTAACTTTAGAAAGTAAATCTTGTAAAATTTCCTGAGCTCCTTCAGGTAAGTTCTTACACAAAGCCCTTTCCAAGCCTTCCTGAATTTCTGAATTAAATTCAAATTGATGTTTATTTGATTCACTTTTAAGTTTTGGTTTCTTGTCTTTGCTAGTTTTAATACTACACAAATCCAGTTTAAAGTCCTTCAATTGACTGTCAAGATATGTTTTAAACAACGAAAAAGCTTCAATTGCTGAGTCCCCCGAGGACTTACCGTTTTCACGTGCAACTCCGCCGCCTTCTTCGTCGCTTGCCATAATACAATACACCAATTTTCTGATGGTTTAACTGGCCCGGTACAACCTTGAATGACGAAAACACGTGGACCAACGGCTTTTATACCAGCCGTTTGGTTATATAAACCCACTGACCATTACCATATATGGCAATAGTCGGAAATACCCCCCATATATGGTAATTATCGTAAATACGATTTATTCCGAACAGAAAATAAATATATATCGTCTCCATACGGGTCTGTTATTCATGACATTTGACATTGACGCGATCGAAGCTAGATAAACATACTCAGAATCCAAAATTCAACGAGGAACCTATTTAAGCATCTTTTTTAGTTATATTATACCCATTATAAATCCACGCGCAATTCATATCGCAACGAAAGGTAGTCCGTATTCCACTCAAGTGCAATAACCCCGTAGTTCAGCTACTGTCCTGTTGTTTGGCATTTGTGTAGAAAACCAACACAGACAATTTAGAAAAGATTTAATACATAACTTTAAAAATTGTTTTTAATGATAACACCTTAACTTAGGAATATCTCATTCATATAGTTCAATTGCCCATATTTCATCCGAGTAGGGTCAGTTATATCGCTTTTGAAACCTGCAAAGGTATTTACGGTATCTCACCAAAATATGTTCAAAACCTTGTAGCTTTTAAGACACGTAATTTTGATCTCAGATGTGAACACTGTGTAGATGTGTTATCAGTCAGAACAGCTAAATATGGGAAGAACTCTTACCGCCTTGAGGTCAGTCAGATATTGAACAGCATCCTAAAGGAAATAAGGTGCTCTCAAAACTACCTGGAATTTGAAAGGCGAATCCGCACAGGTCCCTCTTGTAAATGCTTAATGTGCAAAACCCTTTTATAACTTAAAAAAAGAAGAAAGTGAGAATGATATGGTGTTTCACTGAATATCATTTTAATTTTATTTTATTATTTGTCCAAACGAAAAAGGAGTTCTGTTTTCAGTGGAATAGCCTAAACCCACTGGACAAGATATGGCATTCAAATACCAGAAATGATTTCAGTGGGAAATTTGAATATGATTAAGAAAAACTCAAATCAAATAACAAGGGCTTATGTCTATTTATGATTGTTTCAAATTTATATAATATCTGTTGACTACATACAACTACTTGTGGTTTTCTGTCGGGAAGTATTTGTTTAGGTGTTACAATTTGGCTTTTTCAATTCACATTCTTACACAGTGGTATGTGCTGACATTGTCAGGACAGTGGTTAGGGGGATAATATGATGGTTGCCTTTAAGTAGGGATTGACCCAATCAAAGGAGTAACAATGCCTTTGTATGCTACTGATTCTGATAATATCAGCAAAATCTAGAAGTATTTAAATTACATGAATACATATAACACCTCCTTTTAGCAATACTGGCCAAAGATTTCTTTCTAGCAAACTACATTAATTATAACATTTTTACCAACCACGCATCAATGTTCCATGCTGTAATTCACATTTATATAATGCTACTTACAGTGTTGCTGTTAAATTGTATACGATTATCCTTTATGTTATACTCTTGAAAGAACTAAATATGTTTCGGTGGTATGTCAACTAGCGGAATCGTGCTTGTGTGGATTGCCCGTACAGCCGGAAGATCTAGTTGATGTTATCACTGTTTCAGTGCTCTTATCCATCTTACGTCTTGCAATTGAATGCCAGCAGCGGCTGTTTTATAAATACCTGTTCCAATATTTGTATCTAATTAAAACTATATGCTTTTATTTCTAGGCCACAAGCTCATTGTTATATTTTGATATGTTATGTATGTTTGTTATTCATGTCGAAAAACAGCTTATTGAGCTAATGTTTCTTGTTATCATATACCCGAGTTTCAATAAAGATTATTTTATCTTGTATTTTCACTCTGCTGACGTGAAATTATAAACATATTATTGCGCGATGTTTAAATAACGCCATAAACAAAGAAAACATTTTCTAACAAGGGTTTACTTGTTGGCTGGCTGGAAATATTCCTGCATCTTTTTCTTCAAATATTGTACATATGTAATCATTTGGAAGACAAGATTAGGTTATATACGTCGTATTTATTTTTAAAAATGTTTTCTTTATTTGTTCCAAATTTTAGCACAATGATGTTTTTTATTATGACGCTCTATGATCACACAATCTTAAACCTTTTATTTGTAAGGCAGACTGTGTGTGATGCCCTTGGTTTCAAACTATAACTGCATAGTATCTTCGAAAAGTTTGTTCATTATGTACTCTGCATTGTATTCCTCCGTCTGCAGATAGAGTTGGGATCCCTAATTATTAAAGTACTTGGGGTTATCTATAAGTTTAATATTATTTGTTTTATTAATAAGTTTCCTCAAGTTAATGCATACTTTGGTAAGATTAACCTTTTACGTTTTTGCATATACAAAATTATACAGTTTAGGATATTTGGGATAAGAGGTAGGTTTGTGCACGTAAACTGGTTTATACCCCCAGTAAATTTACATTTAACTGACTGTTCCAAGGCTGTACCTAACAATCCTTTGAGTAATTTATTTTTGCAAATAATGCATCTATAGTGCTACTATGAGACCTAATTGTTGCTGTTCACTTTTGCGTGATGTTTTAACACGTTTTATTTTGTTATACTAGTATCAACTCTATGTTAAATGCAAGCAGCATTTGCTGTCTGCAGACGTTCACTGATTTAATAATTCTCAATGTTAAGAAAAAAAAGCACTATAGTAGATATTAGAAAATATCTTTCATTAGACGTGTTTAAGGGATCCCATGTTCTTATATATATGATAAGTGTTTGTCAGCTTGTTTAGCAGAGAAACTTCATTCTGAATTATCGAATAGACATTACTAGCTGTTGTAAGAATTCATAACTGAACTGGCAGTTCCAATCCTTAGTACAATGCGATGTGTTTGTAAACACGTAGTGTACCGAGTGCTTGTCTACGAAAAAAATCAATGAAAACTGCAAGGACAAGAGGTTCGGAGATCCGAATATTGACGGGCAATATTCTCTATTGGAAGAATCCAATAGAATTGGACTCAGGATTGGACTCGGAGTCAACGGGACGATAAGGAACTGTAGTCGGAGAGAAGAGCTAGACGAGCTAAAGCTGAGGACGTTTGGTGGGGCTTCTTGACCCTCAGTAGAACCGTTTTCCAATAAATGCGTTTGTGCCTCTAGTTCATTGTCCTTTGGGATCTTGACTTATTCTTCTAAACAAGGTTATGTTTTAATGTTCGACTACTGGGCTTGTCCCTGTAGTTTACATGTACTATTGATACCTGATGCAGTCGGTGAGGGATTGAGGAGACGGAGTTACAGAAAGTAACGACTAGTATACTCGTGAGTTTGTGTGTATTTACATGCAGATGTTTTTGTTGCAGTCTAAATGAAGTGTGTGCACATACAACTTGCGAGAGACCGAAGAGAAAATCGCTTGTCAGCTTCACGAAATAGGCCTAGCCTTAAACTTTTCGCAAGAAGAAACACCTAAACATAGAATATTTCATAATACACCCGGCTGCATCATACATCATACAAATGTAAAAATTAATTTAATTAGGACACAAATGCCTCTTGAGTAGTCTGCGCTCATGCGCGAAACAGTAAGATAATCAACTTCATAAAACCAATTAATTACTAAATGTAAAAGTGGCCGTTGTTTACTTCAGAGGCTTTCTAAATGATAAAATCTGCATCCGCCCGAAAATTTATTTTGCGGACGCATAAGCCTAAACTCTTAGTTGATAAGTATTCGTTAATAATTAACTTTCAGCAAACCTATATTTTTCGTAATATTTACATTTTTCCATGCCTGAAATGTGTTAAGCATTTGCCGTGACAGTAGGCGTTAAGTTCATGAACAAAACCCCAATAAAAACTTCTGGAGTATTAACTGAACCTACTTATATTACTTATGTTTAAAAGTTTTGAAATTAGTTTGTTTTAAATATTTTTATGAACAAACGTCAGACACGAAATGGCAGATACACCTTTGACAACATGTTTAAATCATGCCTAAACTTAATCAGTTTTCGATAGCTTCTTCATTTAGGAATATTCAGAGTGTGGTTTGCAAATAATTATGAATATTATTATATATTTACATCCGTACTTGATTTTTTGAACGATAAAAATTGAGTTCATTTTGCATGAACCGGTCGAGCTTTCCTGACCTTTATAGGCGGAGTTTCGCAACAAAGCAACGCTCTGATTGGGCGCTCGTAAATCACTGCGCGTTGTGATTTTACTATGATCTACTTTATTGCTAAATATAGCAGGGCACATGTTCTGTTGAATGCCGGCTTGTTTACATGTTTCTTCTGATATTTTACGAAGAATTTAAATGAAAGACATTATTTTCTAGAAATATCATTTGGAAAATGCTTTATTTTGCATTTGATAACCAAAGAACACGCATTAAACAAACAAATAAAAATTGACACGGTTTTTACTACGGTTCGTCTGCAACAACTGTCAAAACAAACATGGCTGATGATTCGGAGTATTTATTATGCGGAGGATAAAAAGAACGCCCAGTTAAAACACCAAGGGCGACAAGTGCTCTTACCATTTACACTCGCTCTTCACGTTTTGTTCCCCTTTGTTGTAATTAAAGGCTTATTCTCAAACACTATAAGGTCAAAAAAAAATGCCAAATAAAAAGGGAAAATGTAAATATAAGTATTGATTCTTATTTTTTGTGCGTTCATGCAGTATGAACGCTTAGTCTCGATTTGGCATATTTCCAAAAACCGCTAGCGCGGTTTATGCATATGCAAAATCGCAGCCGAGCGCTCATACTGCATAAACGTACAAAAAATAATAATCAATCCTTAATTAACCAGATAATAGCTTTGTTATTATATCCGGGTTGTTTTACTGGTTTAGTTTCTGATGTTGTCTCTCTTTGACCAATGAGTTTCTTTTTGCATGTATATTGTTTCGATTGTGCGATCACCTGTGTGATTATCTGACTATCTTTATGCATGCTTTTGAGAAGCCTTTTTAGAAATATTCACATAATTGTCAGTGGTTACAGATGACATTTTACTATTTATACTTTTAGATTCTACTACATTTAAGATTAGATCACTGCCACAAGAGCAAGCAATTCAGTTGGAAATATACTATTAGCTTACTTAAAGATTGACTTCTATATTCAAATCGTATTTACACAAGTCAAATACTTTCTTTTTTACTTAATATTTGTTATGATTATCATGATTGCTAATTGTGTATTTTCCGAGTTTTTTTTCTAATGTCTGCTGCAGACATCATTGCTCATGTAACATCCAGTCTAATCACCGAATCAGCAGCCGTCAAAAGAGACCACTCTTCTCAAATAATGCAAATAATAACAACGTAGGAACTTTCGTATTGACTAGAACCCGTTTTTTTCGAGGACACCAGCTGCATTACACCTTGTGCACTATCTAAAACGTTTTGATCAAGAAGAGCATAGGCAACGTCTTCGTGATTATAACAAATGAATTATTGACATTTTTACCATGCTATTTTTGTTAGGACTGATGCTTTACTTTTTTATGTAAACTAATAAAATATAATGTATCATTTATTTGTTGGGTAGTAAGAATATACAGAGTGTACCCTTTTCTATTTTTCATAACTTAAAGTAGTTTTAGTCTCGAAGTTCAGAATTTCATTATTGAACTTTTTTAGAACTTTGCCAGCTAAGTCATTCTAATTTTGATCTTGTTTGTAATTCATATACTACATGTTAGTTTTCGTTCCGATTGATATAATAGATATACGTGCTTTTATTTTATTGAACTAAATTATTCATTGCATTCAGTTTAAATGGGTAATATCAGTTCAATGCTCTATACCTGTACCTTTTTTATTAATCATTTTCATTTCGTCTTTATCAGACAGTAAAACGATAAAAGTGATAAAAGTTATGCTGTTCGCATGATCCTCGGGCGCTCAAGAAAGCGTTTGATAATGTAGACCATTCCAGCCTGTAAATACAACCTCAAACCTCGATCATGGCCTCGATCTTTTGAAATGGTTTAAATCTTATCTTTCCGACATGCAGCATGATAATAAATCAAGCGTGAATTCAACACACTGGACCATTCACAGCTCTCCTATATATTAGCATTCCGTGTAACGCAGTAGACGTCTTTGCACTGTAACGTAATAACTAGATCTCACTTGTTCATTATCTGCTACCCATACAGAAGCAAAGACGCAGGAACCTTTGGTCTTGGTACCATTAGTTGCGCTGCCGATCACAGAAGTCAATGGTACACACGGTAGTTTCAACTAGACCAAAAGGTCATCACTCTACCGTTTTGACAGCAATTGAGTCCAGTCAGAGGCCTAAGCCTACCTTATTCACACGCTGATCACGTTACCAAACGGAAAGAAGATGCTAATTGTATAATGATAAAGGACAGGTGAATAATGATTAAATAGGTGTTAAGCTTTGGTATATTACGACTTGATATTAACCAAAACATTCCTTTTAATAAAAAACAGTTATTAATTTTACTAGATCTACTCTCTCTTTGCTATATTTAATACGTTGTATACAACTTTTACATCCCTAAATGATAAGTATTATTTGCGTGGATAAGACGTGGGTTCAGTTATACTATAACACTGTCCATTAGTCACAGTATTAGCCTCTGTGAATAAATAAAAAGTAATTCGGTGAACTCGTGTTTAACCTACCGTTCCAAGGCAGTAGTCTTATCTGCAGTTGATCAAGCTGTTCTGATGCATGTGTGTTCTATAAGGTGTCGTTGATGTTTTGTATTTCTGTTTCTTTGTCTTTCTGGCCCTTACCTTGCGTCTTCAAAAATATCTGAATGTTTGACAACTGTTCTTGTCACTTAAGTTTTCATAGAGTTATTGATAGATCTTAACACGGGTACATATCGAATAAAAAAAGATATATGTCGTCTGCGAAAACCAGTCTAATCTTAGAGGGCAATGTTCATTTTTGCAAAGTATTACGACTCGCTCAGCCTTGCTTTTTTATTTATACTATATTATCTCTATTTCAAAATGTACACATTGCTAAACGTTTTATTTCATTTTTCATTCGATTGTTTAATTTGTTTTATGATTATATAAATGCCTCCACATGATATAAATCACACCTTCAAAACCCAATAAAATTTGTGATTGTAAGAATGTGGATTTGATGAATATTGTATCCTTTAAAAATGCCCTTTCTGTCAGACATTACACATCTTATAGAGTCAAGAGTCTACAGATTGTGTTAAATTATAACGAGATTCAATATGAAAATCGAAAAACAAAACGTCCACGGAGAATTGTATTGTCATCATCTCAATTGAATAGTCTTGTGGCGAAGTTATATTTCTTTTTTGAGAACTGACTTTGACCTGTATTTCCCCCCGAATCATCACTGAGAAGAACAAACAAAATAAAGTATTTCCCTCATTTGATTGACAAAGTAATTTAACTGATATGTTAATGTGAAACATTCTGAATACAATCGTGTAAAGGTTTAGGATTTGATAAGTCGAACATAAGCATTATCACTAGCTTAAAGAAATTAATAACCAGTTTTAGCGGAAATGTTTATACAAAAAACAATACCCTTACGTGGCGGTGAGTGTCAAAGAATATGTACAATCGTTTACATAATGGCTTCATTCACGGCTCAGTGTCAACCTGATACCGTTTTCTTAACGGTTATATTAGTAGAATAAATGCATAAGTTTAACGATTTCAGTTTGGGTAAAAATAAATAAATATAACAAACAACCGCAACAAGTCACATCAGTTTCCGGTTTTATCGAATGTCTCTGGTGTATATCTGAGATGTCCTGCAGAAGCCATTCCTGTAGACCTGTCCTTCTCTATACCATTCAAGCCCTGTCTTGCATACAGTAGCCGTTCTGGCAGGACTGCCCTCTGCTACATTCTGGAGTACAAACCCCGCCAACATTTACTCTAAAATTAGAAAAGAACGTTTGCATTTAAGTATAGCATGTACGGGAAGTAAACTGTTGATTAACATATTTAAAGGCCTAATTTCTCGTACAATCTATAACAACTCCTGCGACAGGAACAAGCTTAGCTTATTATTGGTGCTTTGGTACCAAACGTGTTATCTTCAAGAAGTTAATGGAATAGTGTAACGCACATAAGTGAAGAGTAATATAGTGTTCGTTTCCTATATATCAATACTAGTACACACAATAAGATATACAGCATTTGAAATTCTTAAATTTAATATAAAATTAACTCCCTATGACATGATACGCTCCTTTTAAGAAGACCTCCTTAGAAAAGAGTATGAAGATTATCATAATAAACTGTGTTTCTGTTTAAGCAAGGTATTTTTGCTAAATGAGGTATGAAATTGTACTTTTGTTTGAAGAAATATTTGTTAAAATAACAACTGACAAACAGAAACAGTGGGCTTTAAAATCGTTTTAGTTCATAGTGAAGAGGGCGTGCAAAGTGATTAAGTCAGAAGTTTTTTTCCAACATCAGTGCTAGACCTTTCTTGAAACGCGCATTTGGCCTTAACAACAAATATGATATTTGATATTAATTATTTGCTTATGCAAGGTGATGAGTATAATTATAATGTGTACATTAACAATCAGCTCAATGGTTTCTAACGTACTATAAACGTTCGATAATTTGTCATATGATTAGTTTATTTGATAGCATTTATGTTATAAATAAGTGTAAGATATAAATGGAGAGAGAGAGAGAGAGAGAGAGAGAGACAGAGACAGAGAGAGAGACACACACACGCACGCACGCACGCACGCACGCACACACACACACACACACACAGAGAGAGAGAGAGAGGGGGGGGGGGGTGTAGTTGTGTGCTCCCTGAGATCTTGGAGTTATCAAATGCCTTTTTGTTCTGTTCTGTGGTATACCAAAGAAATCGTTGTGTAAAATTGTTTACACTTATCAACAATGTCATATTTATTGTTGTAAAGGTTGTTATCACATGGGATCATATGTATTACATTATATAACGATTGTTTACAACCAGATTCACTTAAAACAACTACATGTAGTAATAAAATAATTAGTAATAACAATATTTTTAAACGAAACAACACAGAACGGTGTCTTAAATTTAACTTTTAATTATAAATATCATGGGCCAAACAATACCCATAAAATTTGCACCATCCATCCCAGCAACTTCCTGTGCATCCTAACCAAATGTTACATGTTTTGTCCCGGCACCCCATCGGACATGCTGGAAGGCAGGAGTATCGAAACAGATATGTACGAATTTGAACAGGCTAGGTAACTTTGGAAACTTACACACTCCTTTGGCAGGCACTGGTTGGTCACTGTAGTGTTAGGAGGTCCGAATCGGTGTGTACTATTTCTTATATTATAGCGTACTTTTATCTTTTCTCCGCCCTTACTTAATCCTTAATATTTTATAAAATATGTTCTTACCTTTAATTGAAAACTAATAGAAAGGTAAAACTTGCAAATTATCATTCAGACGAAAGTTTCGTTTGAACAAGTACTCGTTAAATATTTGTCTTGTATGTTTATTCAACGGTTACACGCATTTAGTCTTGAGCATGCCTTACAATAAATTATTTCGTGACTTACTATATCAACCATCGGTCAATAGTTGTTACTCTACGATCTGTCAAAATGTCAGTTAATGTTTAACACTTCGGAGATTTCTTATCCGTAAAATATTATTTCGGATTAACGATTGACTACTGAGCTTGTTTTGTAGCTTTTCATATGAATATTTGTATCGGCTATTCTTTCTTTTATCTATGTTTACTAAATACTTTAGACTCTAGTAAACCATGTTTTGAAGAACATTTATAAATAATCAAAAACAGGTTCCTTGCGTATAAAAAAATCATTGAAACGTTTTTCAAATAGTAAACATAGTTTTTACCATAGCAACAATCATGCAACTTATGCGTTTAATCAAGTTTAAATTAGTTTAAAATGTTTGGAATAACTTACGAGTCTGGAACATGTTCCGTTGAGCGGAGGGTCCAAACGTGCAACATGTTACAACTATCAACACGATCAACTGTACCTAAACATAGACATCAGATGTCAGGTTAAGCTGATAACAAACATCAATATATACAAACACAAAGATAATAATCAAGGTAAGCAGTAATGTAATTGATATAAACAAACATTATGCCTGTGTTAACATATATATATATATTTCGTTTTCACATGCTTTTACTTAAATGTAAACTGTGATATAATAAAAGAATATTGAGTTGAGTTGAACAAACATTATGGTCAACGTACAAGTAAAGCTGAGATCTTGACCAATGAATGAATAACCAATGAATACGAAAGCATATACATACCAAATACATATTGTTGATCAATAATTATAAAAAGCTATATAGATATTGTACACATTTTTCACAGGGGAATAATAACTTTAAACTTAAAAAACATCGACCACATAAAAGAAAACAAACAATTTATTACCAAATGGTTTGTTCTACAGTATATGTCATGTACAAACAAACGTAAACGAAAGACCCTGAACGTTTACAGAATAAAGCAGTATAAAGCAGTTCATCTATTTATAAATGTGTTATTTTCAGTAGTCGTTGTTTATTACGGACACTATTATTCCTATCAACAAGTCCAGAATCGACAGAGTGTATGTATATAATTAGTTTACTGTTATAGTCTCCTATAACTAGGATAAACTGAGTGGCAATATATGTTATTGAAATTTTATCATCGAGTGAAAATATGCTGTTTTGCTGAAACTTTAATAAACTGTCCAACTATGTAACGAAGACCAGGGTTCAAAATTAAAACAATAACAACACAAAGAATGCATATCAATTAAATACAAATTATGATTAATTGTGTATTACCTTATCCATCACCTTTTTAAATACCAAGGCTGTCTACAACACTAGCTATAGTTTAATTAGATAAGATTACTAGTTCAGTCGTTACACTGTCATAGCGTGCGAGCGGATGTGAACAGTTTTTAATTTACTTTTGCGCAGTACACCTTTTTAGAAAAACAACCAAAATATCTGTAGATGCAATAATAATCCTTCCTCTAATTAACAAAAGAAAATAAGTACATGTGATAAATTTAGCAGATTTACTGATGTAAAATATGTTAAGTTGTGCAGTTAAGCACGTACTCAAACTTTTCGCTGTTTACTTCCGTAATTAAAGGAAGAAAAAACTGTTTTTCTTTTTTAGTTTGTACAAATGAGCAATATTTTAGATTGAAATATGTTTCGAATAGATATAACGAATCGTTAACCTTACAGTAATATGAATTATTCCCCGTAATATTTAATAGTCATTACAATTTGACCCCTTTTGAACACCTCCTTCAGAGTCTACGAGAAAAGAGTTAAGCTATTATTACTTATTTTGCATTATTTCGACAAAAGTTGAGCTAAAGTTTAGAATAAAATATATATACATGATATCTTTACATATGTTATTATAAACTTCAGCTTTTTTCCTAATGAAATAATGCAAAATAAAGTATAAGATAAGGTGCGTATTGACGTGAATACGCAAGTTAAATCATAGAAAGTGCAATTGTTATAAAAAAAAAAAACGATGAGACAACGCATTAAAAACGAAAGAATATTCAATTAATTAAAAAGGGACCAGCAATAAATTAAATTGATAATTGGAAACTTACTTCGGCTTACTCGGCAAAATCGAATCGGTCAATTTTTTTAACACAGTTTTTTAATAGATAGTGGTTTCCGTTATTAGCCAATCATTTTCTTAAAGCAAGCCGGAAATGACCGATTAACTCGGAGTTTGACAAGAGACGATTTCCATTGGTTAACGAATAAATACGAAGCTATACGATTATTAACGGATGCAGGCGGAAACTCAAGTGTTCATATGCAGGCTTTCCCGCAAACATGTTATCTTAAATATCTTTGATTTAACAATCTTGTTTATCTTGCAACTATACGCTGTACAGCAGCTTTAATCACTCAGTTTCACTCATGTTTAATCATTTAGTTATTACCAGTTACTGTTTCAAAACACACTTATAAAAAACATTGACACCACGCCAAAGGCGATAAGGCTACGCATACACTGTCACGTGAGATCTTAAAGGGCCCTCCGACAAATATCTAGAGGCAGATTATAATGATAAACAAGTTATACTTGAAAATCAGATAAAAAGGCATAGTGTATAGTAAAACTTGCAATAAAAGCAAGTATTACATTAAATCAGGTCATTATAATTAATTGTACGCATTGTATAATTCAGGTAGAAATAATGTTTAAACTTTAAAAACTTGTATTTCTTAATAAAATCGTAATTTTGTTACAGTAGAATAATAGTCTCTATTTTAAAACTTAAATTGAGGGAAACAAAACACTTATTAATTTCCCTTCCGAAAGTCGACAAAAAACGACTGGTTAGACACAATGGATTTCGTTGTTTTTCTTCCTTTCTCCATTAAGAGTCACCTGTTTTATACAAGTGTAATGCATTATTATTATTGACAAAATTACCTTAATGTTTGTCTTACTGAATTAATTTCCGTATTCAATGAAATGCAAAACTGTTCTTACAAGCAACAAAGAATTTAAAAAAGACCTTAGTCATTGTAAATGCACACGATTTGACTTTTATTTGCGTCATTTACAAAGATGAATTTTGATTTATATATACGCATATAGTGTTGTTGACCTTTAGTTACATATATTAAGCTATTTTGTCAATTTTAATAAAGAAAATGTTACTAAAATCAACTTTGTTGTTTTTTTCTGTGATATATTCAAACAAACTTTATAGCAAATATACATGCTTCAGATTTAAAACTTTCGATAGCATCATTATTACACACTAATACTCATCATGATATTTCTTGTTTTAAAGCTGCACTCTCGAAGATTGACCGATTTGACAACTTTTTATTTTAGTCGTCTTGGAATGAGCCAAATTTTGCGTCAATGTGCAGAACCGGCGATATAAGACTGCTGAAAGACAGATCGTAGTTTTTAATATTTACGCTCGAAATTTGATGTTTTATGGCTCAACGCGTTACAAACACTTATTTTTTTTTAAATATTTTCGGCATTTTTCTAACCAATTAAGAATTGTTAGATTGTGAATAATCTTATCAAACTAAATTGAAAGCATAGAAGCCAAAATCAGTTGATTCTGAGACAATAAATAGAAATCATGTCAAATCGGTCAATCTGTGAGAGTGCAGCTTTAAGACTTACGGATAAAGATATTTGCTCTCGATGAATCAGCAACATTCTTTCCAACGAAGTTTATGAAGGGCTCTACTGTAACGTCCTGTTGCAAATTATATGATCTTCCTGTTTTCTTGACCGCACCCTGGATATAATGCCCCTCACTCCATAAACATCAACACCAATAAAGTAACAGATGTAGTTTATACTAGTAATTTTACCAACTATACTACTATGCAATACTGTTTTCCCATGTACATAATGCTATTTACAATCTTTGTTGTTTAAATGTAAACAATTATTATCCTTAATTTATACACTTTAATGTACTGACCATTTAACAATGGTATGTCAATTAGCGAAAATATGCAAGTGTGGACTGTCCGTATAGACGTGAAAACTAGTTAATGGTATCAATGTTCTGGTATACAGTATTCTGATCCATCTTACTTTTTGTAGGTATTTGCATCGGTATAATAAGAAACAGCCATGGTAAAAAAATCAATACTTAACCTATTTAAAACTATATGCTTTTATTTCCTGTTCACCAGTTAATTGTTATGTTTTGTATTGTTTTTGTTTTGTCAAGGCCACAGTAACCTTGAAAGCTAAAAGATTGTCCGAGTGATAACTCGACAATGTATGCACCCTTGGCCCTTAAACTTGACCTGGAGATTGGGTATGATCACAAGATGACCCTTATTAATTTTATGAGTCATCAGATCAAAGGTCAAGGTTACAGAAACCTTGAACGTTAACTCGACAATTCCTGGACCTATGATCATTCAAACTTGATATGAAGGTTGGGCCAGACGAGAGGATGACAACAATTTATTTTAGGGGTCATCGGATTAAAGGTCGACCTCAATCACAGTGACCTTAAACACGAAAATGATAACCATTCTCCGATTGATCTTTAACAGTACCTTGATCTATGATCATCGAATTTGACATGGGACTTGGCATGACCAGTAGATAACACCTTTTGATTTTAGGAGCCATCTGGTAAAAGGTCAAAGTCACAGTGACCTTGAATGCGAAAAGGTTGTTCGAGTGATAACTCGACAATTCCTGCACCCATGGCCCTCAATCATGGCTTAGGGGTCGGGCCTGACCAAAAGATGACATTTTTATAATTTGAGGGTTCATCCGGTCAAAGGTCAAGGTAACAGTTACTCTGCAAGAAAAAAAGCTTGTTTTTGTCAGCACCCATGACCCTCACACTTGACATTTAGGTAGGAGTGACAAGTTGATTATCTTTATTGATTTGGAGGTCATAGAGTGAAATGTCAATGAAAACTTATATGTTTCATTAAAATTTACGTAAAATTTACTTATTCCCTGCTGCTAGGAGGATACATTGTTATTTGCAAATGTCAGTCATCATCTTAACATGATTAAAAACTGTACCTACTTTCGTCACACTTTGAATGGTTATAATCTTAAAAATGCCTTAAAGGCATCTTATATCAATGACAAATCAGCTGTCATTTCGGTCATATTTTATTCTCTTGTTTTCTCCTGCTTCTGCAATTTAAATTACTGGGCATGTGAGATACTACTATTGCATCTTCGATGCTGCCTTAGTTTGCATACATTACACTTCATAGCGTGAATTCTGTCTATGTCTACAATGACAGGAAACAGAAGGTCAATTCCCTCAACATGAGACCGAAAGTTCAAAGTCCCAGTTATAGTATGAGGCATGGTCATTCATATTACCATGGAAGCAAACCAGATTATAGTTACTTCTCTTAAAACAATAACAAAAGTCCAAAATCCATGTTATTCATATATATCCATGATCTTTGATTTAACCCTGGTCAGAAATTAAATTGTGATTTATTCTTTTTATATGGGAGGAAAAGTTAAAAGTCCTAGTTACGGAGTATAGTCATTCCTATTCCTATATTAATTCCTTAATTAACAATGGTTTTAAAACTGATGATAACATTTCCTTACTCTTCACTTGACTAAACCGGAATCGTTCCCCTTATTCAACTGCCATGAAATGAAAGCTAATTATATATATACGAACACGTAAATTGATGCATGAGTTTCGTGCTCCTAATCCTGAGACAGTTGTTGAACAAATGTATCGGTCAGATAGACATGATATACCTACTAAAACAAAAGCTTGCAGACAACTTGGCATTTTAAGGCTTCCCGTAAATTGTGCAAATAAGGCCGCTGCCAACGATGTTGGTTAACAACAACATCTCTTTGTACAAGTAAAGATATATTTTGTGTCTTGGTGGTTACTCTAAAGTCGTTTGAGCATGGATCAATTACCTTGGCTGTCGTAGCTATAAACTGCCTGTGAAAACTCGCCCGTAAATCAAGCAAGGGTACTGCAAACGTAATATTTATGGCTCTCTGATTATGTAAGATAAATATATCAGTTTTTAACTTAAGATTTATGGAATGATACTGCACCCTGCCCTTTTTTGTTTGCATCCTTCCGCAATCATGAAGACCAGCTAGGGCACCATTCTGTACATGTAAATGTATTCGTGTTGTTTGTGGACGTTTGCATTGTTGTTGTTTTTATTCAGAATATTTATACATCCCACCGTTTCTTTGGCGTTTTAAACCTACATATATAGCCGTCACTGGGTATTCAGTAATTATAATGTTTTCAACTTTTTCGATGGTTGAAAAGCGTATTAATTTACGCATTTTGTTGTAACATACGATCAAAAATATAATTAAACATATACTCAGACGTTAAATAGATACCGGTTCACAAAAAATAACCATGTACATTTTGTTTTGTACGTTCTCTTCTCTGCAACCAGAAAGCTCAATGTTTTTGGTCTGTGATTGTTTGTTTTTGTGTTCTATGTCTGTGGCGTTTACCCCGTGCCATTAAACAGGGTAAATGTTAAAACTTTCGGCTATTGTTTCTGTAGTTTTCCATATAAATTGATATATTTTGGTACGTAGCATCATCAACTAGATGGTTTGAACTAAGCGTGCTCAGACCATGGCTCTGCCTCAGAAGTCACGGAGATACGACATATTGATAAAATGCATCAACTAGATAGCCTCTTCTAGCACGTTAGCTCATGTCCTTGAATCCTCTGCACCGCACATCGTTGCATATAACTATGTATATATCACTCCTTTCAATAGTTTGCAACAAGAACGCACAGAGCTGTTGATATTAGCATCAAACAGATGGCCCATAACAAGCTTGCTCAACGCATGTCTAATCCTGCCCCGCTGCATATTATTTTCAAAGAAAACACATATAGCAAACACTCTTCAGAGCAACTAAGTGAATGCATTTGGTTTATAACATCATCTAGCGGTTTTTGCGCGAATATTTTTCATCATGCCCCATCTGGGTCTCACACATAGTGTATAATTATCAGACTGAAACTTAATACATCATATAAGTTGAAAGTAGGTTATTTAGCCCAAATATATTTGTAGCCAGATGTGTTATGTATAAATAAATAAAACCACCCCTACACGAAATAATTGGGTGTAAATCTTTTTCATTTTAATGCTTAAATATTTGGCCATTATACCTTCAACCGTAAATAAACATTCGTATTGCAAACTTGTTCAAATTATAAGTGTGGATATGTCCATAAGGCACACTGCTCTATACAGACTCAACATACGATACGAATCAAAGCATTTGTATCCGAATACAATTGTAAGGTTGACTCCATGTGCAGCGTGGCGTGTGACGTCAATCAAGTCTTCAGAGACAAGCCGTGTAGCCATGAATTAACTAAGACCCTGTTTGAAAGAACCAGGCTTAGGCTTAACACACACCCACCGAGAGATACACAACGTACAAATTGTTCATCAAAAACGTACTACACACACATTAAACTATCTCCATTACAACGCGTGTATGCTGAAATGAACATATTTTTAATAGTTCAATCCGATGTTGAGTCAAGTGTAAGGTTATGCGCATGTAAATTCGGTTAAACACCCTGTAAAGCCGTGTTTCATTTTCACTGGCCGTTCAAAGGCGGTAATCCCATCGTGTATTGATAAAGCTATGTTGAGGCGTGTGTGGTGTATTTGTACGTTTGTGTCCCGCTTTCAGTGTCGTTAATGCCCTTGTGCCTCAAAACAGAGCTTATATTTTATTTTGACTATTATTGTAGTTTTCAATGTGTATGACAAACAGTCCGTTTTGTTATTTACTTGGAATGGTCATCTTTTTAATGAGATTAGAAAAAACAACACTACTCATATTTTCTGATACATGAGTTATTTTCCTGATATGTGTATTTACAAGTAAAATAGATACTTTTGACCCAGCCAGATATCAAAAACTTAGATTGTTTATCAATACTCCAACTTTGTATGTATGTTTCATATTGAATATGTTGATATTTGAACATATTTATCATATCAAACTAAACAACTTCGGTAGGGGTTTTCTTATTTAAAAATGATTTTCACCGAATGTCAGGCACGCATGGTTATCATTTATCAGCGTTTCCTTTAATAATAAGCTTAAATAAGAAAGAAAAAAATATAATAATAATAAATGTGAATAAAAGCCGAGAACTTCAGCAATCAGAACCACAATGGCCATCATAATGCAGAATTCTCAATGAAGGAAGATAAGCCATTACCACAGAACCAGTGTGTACGAACTTTAACATTAAAAAAGAAAAAAATACTTATATTAATATTTTTTAATTTGTATTATAATTTAAAATTCTCAAGTTGTATTTAATGCCGTGCGTATTTTGTGTTTTCAATACATAACATTAATGACTGTATGAAGTAACTTCTACTCTATCAGAGCGTAATTGATTGTTTATTGATTTAAGTTCTTATTAAACCGTCCCGTACTTTGAAGATAGTAATCCGAACACTTGTCCTAGAGAACACTTTCCTATACAGAATAAATATAATTGTGCATTGATAAGGTTGCCCTTTGACTCACACTTGCATTGTAAGTAATTATATGTAATTTTATCATTACAAAAGTAATAACGTATCAGGGACTCGTTTTCGGACATTTATAAAATCAACGTCGTGTTAAAAGGAACAAAGTTCTTGTTTGATTGATAAAAAAAAAGGTAAAAATTGGATTTCTATTGTTATTATTATTTTGAAACGTGACAGAGTATGCTGTTTTGACAAAGCTAATCAGTAACACTATTGAAAATAAAATCATTTAAGGGTTGAATTTACACAACTCTGTTCATATGAGTATGTACCAGTTATTATTAGATATTTTATTAACAAATAAAAAAAACAACTTAAAAGTCGTTGCCAACGACAGCTATGTGAACGATTGCCTTATCAGACCCTTATGGTATGTATTTTCCGCCTGCGTTTGTTTCTTTACTCACACTGTCATTTCTTTTTCAAACAACTTCCACCACGGCTAAAGAGCTTTACTGAACTAAATGATTATTTCTTATATAAACAAATAGTATAAGCCTAAATCTAAAAAATCGGAGACAACCAAGAGGGGTTACAACAATTAAGTAATTGGGAAAATTTGGTAAAGAATGTCGTGCAAAAGGTGATAATAATGGTTTTACAGTCGCAAAAGCTTGGACACTTTTGGTCGTTAAAGATCTAACTTTGGAAATTACCAGGCTACATATACAATGCGAGAATCTAGAGGGGTGCATCTACTTAAAGTATAAAAGTCTTTTAGAGGGACAGAAGAGTATACGCAAGCAGAGACAACAGAAGGCTTCCGAGAACAGCAGCCATTTTTGCCGTTCCACTGCAGTCACCGACTTTCACCGTTAGTAAAAGGACGTTGCTATCACCGTTTGCGTTTGCGCCTGTAATGGCGACAGTGTACTTGTCGGTTTTGGCCTTGTCGAGGGTAACACCAGCAGCCGTTGTTACAGCTCCAGAAGTTTGATCAACATCAAAGGTGGCATCTGGAATGAATACATTATTTAAGGCATTTAAAGACACATATATTCGCACAAAACAATAACTTCAATGATGTTCTCAAAAAAGTTGTATGTTGTATGTTACGAAGACTGATCATCGACGTTTCGTTCTTTGTTGGCGAACATGAAAAGCATCGAGTTCTTTAATCTAAGTGAACGTCAGAAAATGGTGTAATTCAAGGCGAAATCATTCTAAATATTAAAAAGGTATGATCTTAAATGTATTCTTTACTTAAGGCGGTTTTACCAGGAATTCACAAGGTAAAACTAAGAAAACGTGAAGAAGTACACTTCTACTACTAGGGTTACAAATAATCTCAAGTCTGACTTCATATTCCAGCGGTAAAACTGCAAATCTTAACTTCATTGTAAATTTCTACCTCTTTGGAAATTTGGAAATTAATAATGACATTTGCTGAAGTTTATTTCTAATTGTAAATTATTAAGCCATTTTGTGTTTTCCTAAGAGTACTTTTCTGAGTCTTAGTCTAGACTTAGTTGAGACCGTTCGTAATAATGGTCAAATTTGTTTTTGTAGTCTTATCCTTGGGATCTATAAAGTATATCATTATTATTGTTGAATCTTTAAGTTAGATATATAAGAAGCTACTAAATTTAATGTAAATCGTACTGTGTAAACAAAAGATAACTATTTTGAAAAAGCGCTTCTCTGCCCTACTGTATAGTTGTTATGTATACTTTTCAGTGGAAGGCCAC
The DNA here is from genome assembly GCF_026914265.1 of Mya arenaria. Taxonomy (NCBI): domain Eukaryota; kingdom Metazoa; phylum Mollusca; class Bivalvia; order Myida; family Myidae; genus Mya; species Mya arenaria. Next base: position 52,451,435 of record NC_069128.1, on the reverse strand, counting down.
ATTGACCTTGGCCTTGTAGTCCTGGGCACAAGCGTTATTCAATTATTAATCGGAAACCATTTTTTAAACTTAAGTTAACCGCCACCTTTACCTTTGACCTACTGGTCACAAAACTCATAGGGATTGTCTACTAGCCATGACCAACTGGCACAGCAAGTATGAAGTACCTTGTAAAAGCGCTCGTTAGTTTTTGAGCGGAAACAATTTATCCGCGTATGATCACCGCAAACATGTCGTTTATCGCGAATCTCAAATCAATAGGGGTCATCTACTAATAATGATCAACTCGCATAACGGGTATAAATTTCTTGAACTGAAAGGATCTTCGGTTATTGAGCGAAAACCTTTTTTCAACTTAAGGTCACGGTACCTTGACCTTCGACCTACTGATCTCAAAATCAACAAAAGGGATCGTTTACTTGCCATGTCCGACATGCATACAAAGTATAATGTTTTGGGGTCTTATCGTTAAATATTAATAGAACGGAAACGCAGTGTGACGTTTGGGCTCACGGACTATCTGACTGACTAACGGACTGACAGAAGGATACAAATAATATGTTTCCTTATTAAGAGGAGACATAACTACAGAGAGAAGCCCAGAAATGGAATATTCCAAAGGAAAGCACCATGTTTAGAGCTTATAATGTTATAGTGTATCTGGATACAATGATACTTAAATGATGGTTTCTTTTCATTGAAAACTTAACCATACATTCGATATCCAGGTCCCCGACCTGTTTAAGCTTAATTTATGGATACGTACCAACATCCGAATACGCTGCGACACCGGTAGCAGAAACGTCACCAACGTATTCTTCTGCAAAAGCGAAAACTATATTGCATTAACAAGGCAATGCTTAACTTGAAGGAGTAGTTAGCCTTTGCTCGACAGATGGTTTTAAACGGCATCAACATTTCACTGATTACAAATTGGTTTATAACCTGACACGAATTGTCTCATAACAACTCTCACAATTATTTCCTGATAATTAAAATGAAATGATTAAGTATATGATTTTGTTTCAATTTGCATATTGTTAAAACGTTCAAATCGTTTTGTTTTCTTACCGTGGGTTACAAACTAGGTGATTTGATTCACTAAAAAGATAAAATAATTAATGAGACTTACTATACTTGAATCTAAAAGAAGTAAGTAAGTATATGACAGTGGTCGTGGAAAATATTACCAATATTGTTTTAAACGACGTAGCATTCATTTACCTAAAAAAATAGACATATTTTGAACCATGTTTTTTTTAATGCATATATATTTAGTATATGCTTATATTTCTACGTCTTAATAAACAGCTAATTTTGAGCCGCTGTTTTCCGTTAACGGTCCGTGTAAACGGTTTGAACTGTGGGTCCATGTCAATGTTAATAGTTTTCCTTCAAACGTTTTTACCCCACATTCAATTCTACTGGGGCAGTCTTAACATGGACGTCTGGTTGATATATAACATACGTTAAGACTGTGTTGTTTCATATATACGAAGGTATGACAAATATATACAAAAATAACATACACATACGTTAGAACAACAGTCACAGGAATAAATATTTTGATAATTTACACACAAAAAAACTATTATTCCAATTTCAACAAATAGTTCTTTTAGTTCATAACGTAAATCCAATGAAAATACACTTCATTTCTATGTTTGATCAGTTTTAGGAATAAAAATGTTCAAACCTAAATTAAGCGAAGTTCACGATTTGTGCTAAAAAAACATCACATTGCAATAACTACGTTATGAAAATAATATTAAAGGTTATTGAGATATGTAAAATCTAGCTAATTTGTGAGTTGGACTCCATACCTTTAAAATAGAAGTTAGTACCTACCTGGACCTAAACCATCTTTCACGCATATCTCTTTTGTAGTTTCAGTAAATGGACCAACATTGGCAATAGGCATGGTAACCGTTGCTGTTCCGATTTCAGTGGTTATGGTAGTATCATCTTTTTCAGTAATTGGTCCACCATTGACAATAGGCATGGTAACCGTCGTTGTTTCGATCTCTTTAGTTGTGGTTGTATTATCTGCGGGTCTGAAATTAGTGCATTTTTATCGGAGCGTTTATTGTCATTTGTAAATTCAATAGATAAAATGGTGCTCCCAAAAACTCCAGGATTTAAATGAACGACCTAATTATGAATTAAGCACCAAAAAGGGAAGCTGAGTTCATCAATTATTCACGATTGATTGCATTTCGTCAACTTTCGCATGCAATATTTGACAAAATTTAAAACATATATACAGTAATTATGATTCTTATTTTCAATTAATAGTTTTTTTACACGTATTTTACAAATTGTGTCGGAGCTACTTCTTGTTTTAGATTTTAGTATGCCAAGTGCTCACAAAATCAAGTACATATATGTTTCTTGTATTTTATTAAAGATAAAGATAGAATATATTTAAGATGTTATATGTTGCCACGATATTTTTAAAAAGAGTCAGTATCCCGGACAAAAAAAAAATATTTATGTATATGACCATTATTATACCGATCATAGTACTCGTAGGGGGCGGGTTCTTCGGTAACGTCGTAGTAGTAGTAGTAGTAATTGCCATTTGCAATTTGGGCTTTACAGCCCGCAGTAATGGCGGCAATAACCAAGGCTGCGCTTCCGGTGACCATGTATCGTGTCACTGAGTAGGCATCTGCGGTCACTGTAAGTCAAACAAATAGTGATCTCATAGCGGAGTCCAAGGACAGTCGTGCAACTTGTATTATTGAACCACTACCGTCTATAATTGTTTCACAGCTCCCTGTTTGTTTTAAAAATTACCCTTAAGGATTGTATCACTGCCTCCTGTTATATGGCTTGTTTGTGCTTGATGGCTTGATGGCTTGTTCGTGCTTGAAGGTTAAATAAAATCTCAGAAAGAATAAGATAAGCACATTGGTTTATCCATTTCCGAGCCAAATTATAAAATATCGACCGGGACTACTTTATGATATTTTTTTTAACGAAATAAATCAGAGGGATGATTAAATAAAACTGTCTTTTCCGAAACTGCTTACTCGGAAACATCAATCATTGCAAAATAGTACCCAATAGTTGAGATAAAAATGTAGCCGTATAAATTCACCGAAGAAGTTCATTGCAGGATGTTGGTTCATATAGCATTCAAGTTTCATTAAATTCTAGCAGCTAGATTTGAATCGGGATGAGTTCGTATCTTTCTTATTCATATTTTGTGTGTCGTGCCAAAACGAATGTATTCTTTTATAAGTTTACAAGATAACATTCTACCAGGTATAAAAGCCGATTATAAAAGAATTGGTGGCTTTACAATAATAACCTATTTATCATACTTAAAATACTTTGAACAAAGTCAAAGAAAATAATATGTACAACTTTAAAAAAACATCAAAAACAGAACTTAAAAATTAAAAATGCGTTGCATTGGAATAAATGGATAGCGCAAGTGCAATCTTAAAGTGTTCACTGGGCACTGGGTAACATTTATATATTGTTGTGTAAATAACATGCCATATATTATGTTTTTAAACACAAACAAGAATAATGTATGTAAATTTTTGACTTTTTTCCTAAAAAGAAGTTTGAGTAGTGTTTGACCTCTTAATACAAAACATCATCAAACGAACGTAAGGCAGATAGGAAGGAAACGGAGGTGACTACTACGAGTAACATGCTGTGTGCTTATGGATGCATGTTTTTCCAAATTTAAGACCATTGGCTAATTTTTATCTTAAGGTTTTGAAGCTGAATGGTTTGTTATTTAGAATCACTCATTGTTAATGGAACATCTATTTGATCTACTGTTTTGTTTACTTTTATGCGGGGTATTGCTAGTACTCCTTCGCCGGGTATCAGTCACATTATCGAATACATAGACGTAAGGTTCAGTAACTATTCTATTTTATTAAAAAACACTTCTCTGATCTTGCGTTATGTTTAGTACACACGTGTTAATTTCTTCCAATATATGGGTGTTGGGGCTCGTGAAATATCTAAAATCATTGTTATTTTGGGTGCAAATCTGTCACTGCACTGTTAAACAGGTAGAAAATTTATATCGTTGTCAACTTAAGAGCATATTAAACGTCCCAAAAATATGATATTCTACCAATTTGACAGTCCATCAATACAATGTTTACATTTAAAACCGGATTCTTTCCTAAAAGAATTATCAGAGATTTTGAAGTTATAGGTGAAAATGATAAAAGTCCATGGATGTTTACAAGAACCTTACTGCTTTCTAGCATGGTTTTATCTAATATTAGGTATATGATGGAAATTATTAAAATTTAGATGAAATAGCCAAAAAAGTTTAAACAGAAATCCAAACGTTATTTCGGATGAATAAATAATTAAATTATAATAAGATAATAATACAGACAGTTACATGTTTTTTTTCCGCAAAGTCTTGACTTTCAGCTCTCAAACTGTTTAAGTTTTGGACTTCCCATTTTGTTGCGGATTAGCGACATACGAAATGATAAATGATAGTTGTTAAATCGACGTAGAACCTTTATTCCGCTTTCACTCTTCATGTATCTTTGAAATAATACAAACCTCCTCCTCTCTGTACATTTGTTTCTGACTAATTTTGGCAGTATTCCGAATGGCGGGATTAGGTATGTTGGACTTAACATAGATATATATACATATACCAAATTGATTTCAAACTCAAAATCTTCAAAATCAACCATGAATAAATGAAATAACAATTTTTTTTTACAAATAAATCGGCAATATTGAACTTTTTTCTAACTAACATTTACAAAACATTTATTAGATACACCCCTAATGTTTTCTTTGACAGAAAAGGAGCAATACTATGGTGTCCGGCTACCAATATCGTACCAAAGCCGCTCAGCACTTCAATTTTCTTAGCAAAGAAGCAACGAAGTATGTGCGGACTTACCTTAGTTGCAAAGTTATTTCCCCGTCAAAGGAGATAATCGCCTCTGCCGTTGTTTCATACGGGGCTTATCAGTGATAAAGCCGTGTATTAATAAACTTTATGTTCATATTTTATTATATGCTCTTATATAAGAGTATAAGTCTATAAAGCCATGTTCATTAACATATACATAACGAGAGCCTAGTCCACAATTCTGATATAATCTCGATTTCAGTGACTGAAAGAAAACTGTTAAAATAAATGATCGTAAAATATGAAGAGAAAACATAGTTCAAGAAGAGAATCATTGATTTTTGATTACGCATACAAGAAAGTAATTTGCAAAACTCGGTTTCGTCGTATTACGGCGCTTAATCTTGATGATTATTAAGTTGCTTTAATATGTTATGGTTCAGTCTGGTATTGCTTTCGAGTATTGCTGTATGTTAAAGACTTTCGAGTGTTGATGGGGGGTCAAGACTTTCCAGTGTTTGGGGGAGGTCCAGGCTTGCGGTTGTTGGCTGGGGTAAAGGTCTTTGATTGCTTAAAAAGTTTGATCGTGCATCTTAAGAGAAATATTGTTATAAAAAAGCAGATAACTGAATTGTTAATGCATTTTCTAAAAGAAATTGATTAGCTAAAGATACTATTGCCCACAATAAAAACCTCGCTTTTTATTGTTATCATTTATGAACCTATACTGCTACCAATGCATATTGACCCATGCATTAAGGTTTTGATAAATGGTTTGTGGTTCATGAACTGTGTCTACGGACAGCGTGTGATTCATGGTCTGTGTTCAATGACAGTGTGTGTTTAATGAACTGTGTTTGGTTCATTTACAATTTGTTCATGAACTCTGAATGGTTATTTTATAAACTATTTCATGAATGGAAATTATTCATGAACTAATCGTGAGTTCATACATGAACAACCATGTTTATATTTTCAACATTTATTAATTATTTTTAAGTTCCATACAATGGGAAAATGCATATTCGAAAAATACCTTTTTGATTTGTTGACTCAGTTTAAGATATTTCATAAATCTGGAGTATTTTGAAGTATTCAGTTCATTAAAATGTATTTGTTATTCCAATTCAGTTTCCTTATATGCACCTTTAAAAACACATGTATAATTTCATTCAATCAAACAATTTCTGATTTATTTTAACTAAATACTGCTAACTTGAGGAAAATATAACAATTGCCTGTCAACGTCAAAATTATTGTTTGAATTATTTTTTAGATTATTAACATAAAGATAACAGTATTTATCAGCTATTTAACATACCAGATCTTTGAAATCCACAAAACAACACAGCGTAAAATAAAAATTCCCGAAGCATCGTGGCCGATTAGATCGCTTTCTATGGCAGCAAGAACACTATCATTTGAGCCGGCTGTCTTACATAAACCTTATTATTAATTTCATTGTTGACATTTCAAACAGATGAACCCTTGGCTAGACATAGACTTGAATAGTAAAGTAATTTCTTCAAATGGTATCAATGGCCTACCACTTTAATTTGCAGACGACATCAACAAATGAAAAGTAGTCCCTGACCGTTTTTAAATGAGCAAAAGTAAACCAACGAATTTAAAAACGCAGATAAACATGGCCCTTTCAACGCTTTGAATAGATGCGCTAAATCATGTAATTTTCATTTATTTACATTTTCATTATGTCACTTGTTTCTTTGTTAAGAAATCGCTTGTAAATGTAATTAAGTCCATCCCTGTGACCTGGATGTTAATAGACAACTGCAATACAAGGGGTTTGCATTCAAAATATCAAGCATCGATGTGTTTGTTCAACGCATCTTAAATTATAGGAAAGATTTAATGACAATAAATATAATAACAGAGCCCGTTTAGAGACGTTAGTTATTATAAAATCAATTACGATAACAAACAAATATATACCAACGCTAAACAGCCTTTTTCCTATATAGATGACTTTGCAAGGACAGTTGATTAACAACAGAATAAAACGAGGTGGTTAAAAAAGTTGTGTAAGGAGTAGATAACGAAGGTCAACATAAGCCTTAGCAATAGATTTATTAATGCAAGCATGAAGTGGGCCGTGCTATAAGATCTGGGTCTTAGGACGATTAAGTTACTTTTTAAATACGTTTATTTCAATAATGTTCAAATCTAATTTGTGTCGATATAAACAAAATGCTTATTCTTACATGATTGTCCTTTAACGGTGCACAATATTGGTTGATGTATTTTCTTTCGATTATAATTCATTATTATTTTTAACTCCTTTGACTTGAATGACTAAAACAAAACAAATACTTGTGATTTTTGTTACATACAGTAGCGATATTTAAGCGCGTTTCTAACAGGGGATTACGTGGCTTCGTAGCTATTAACTTACGAAAAACATTTATAGAGACAAACATTTTTATATGTACACACATTGTATATTTCTTTTTATTGAGGTACCGTTAGAAAGTTCTCGGTCAAAAGATACACAAACTGCCATCACTCAAGTCAACTTCGGGTTCGGGGCTTGATCCCGTACTCGCGGGCCTGGTACTTATATAGTGAAGTCACAATGCGTCGGGTATGAACTAGGCTAGCGGTATATCGTTCATACGGATCGTTTAAGCGGTTTAAAAGATATGGCAATTTCCCCATCTATCCTTTACAATCGGAAACGGAGACAACTGTTCGTCGGGAACTTTGTTATGCAACAGTTAAGGGTTCGTTACCACCGAGAAACCTTCAGTGGTACCTTTCTCCTGTGTGTCCTCTGGTTCCAATTAATAACAGCTTTGGATCTGAAAGTCAAATACGTTTGACTTGCGTGATTTTCAAGGAAACAAACAGGCAAGATATCATCATTGTCGCTGTCTTTAGCGTGGTCCATGTACAAAAACTTTAATCTAGCCCATAATAAAAAACGCCTAATAAATAAAACTTAGTACTCATGTTTTAGAGGCAATATTTATGCGAACAACTACTGAAACAAGCTCAGTAGCAAAAGTTTAAACATAAACCAAGGCTAATAACTCGAAATTCAATCCTCGTTGTGTCTTGTTCCTGTTGAGTAACTTGGAGAAACGGACGATGGCGTGAAGTGCAAGTTATAAAATGAAGACTTTCTTAATTACTTTAAAACATATGGCATAGTGTTTATCAGTGATACAAAGTCCAAAACACTTAACCATAGAAGTAAACGTATATGATAGTGAACATTCATTTGGCCGAAATTCTGAACATTAGAAGATAAGGACGATAAAGCGGGGATATTTCACTTTACTTATAGAAAATCTCTTAAAGATCGAATAACCGTGGTTGATAAAATGCACACGGGATTCTCCGGGTTAAGCTATATGAAAATAATACTGTATTTTGTCACACTACAGATGTTTATATTTGCAATGCCTATTGACCACTTAATAACACTAATTGTTTTAGATTAAATACCGAGGCTTTTGACTTTTTTTAACAAAATACTCAGATATTGTTAAATATGAAACTCAGGATATACTTATAAGTGGCGATTTTAAACGCCGCACTTCAAATAATAACAATTTCATTTTGTTTGACAAATATTTACACTAGAACAGACCATTTATTAACAAACAAGGTAGTTATTCACGTCGATGAAGTTTAAAATATCACTGATGCGTGTAGGACAATCTATCGATTGAGGCGAATTTTGCTACCCTGTTTATAACAAAGTAACGATTGATAAACTGAATGTCAATATTTAAGTTTAACGTGATGATTTCATAACAATTCATTACCTTTCTTTAGATGGAGATTTTCCTAGTTTACCACCATATGGTATTTATATTGCAAAGCTAATTAAGATTCGCTGGAATATCATATTTTAAGGGAAACTTTGTCAATATTTGTTAATGGTCATTCTACTTTCAGATCTAAGTACAGAGTAGTCTTAAATCGCTGATAGCTAAACGTATAGCTTATCTTGTGATGATTAAAACACAAATATTGTTTACATATAATGCAAACCAATACACATACATTAAGGAGGTAATGGTATTACAACAAGAGATGTTTGTCAAACATTATGCCATCACCCCCTCCCCCCCCCCCCCCCCCCATGAGCGCCATATTGTCAGGAATATTTGGACAATTAAATAAAAAATATGCTTGGACCGAGATGAACGCTGATTTGTCAATGACATTGGATGCCTTTGAGGCAGTTTTAAGATTATGACCATTTTAAGTGAGGATACTAGGTATAGTTTTTAATCATGCTCAGATTATAACTGATATTTGAAGATAAACATGTATCCTCTTACCGACATAGAATACGTAAATATAGCGTAAATATCAGCTTGATTCTCATATATGTAAGTTTCTGTGAAAAACAATACGTCTGACATGACGCTGATTGGGTCTGCTACAACATCTGGAAAGTGCAGTCGCAATGATCTTGCATTGAGAAGTGTAACTGTTAATATCTCACATGGTTATGGTTCCTGTAAACCTCGGAAAGGGCTTCCCAATGGCATTGTCTGTTGAAGTATTGTCATTTTTTTTTTTTACAGAAGAGCTTTGTGTGATTTTCTTCTCATCAAAGTGTAGGATCTGTAAGCCCAGGAGTGTTCTACAGCGACTCAGTGAAACGTATGCCTGACCACCACTGAACTTGTGTTGAAAGGACAACACAAGCTGATCAACTGATAAGCCCTGTACCTTGTGGATTGTATAGGCAAATGACAATTTTAGCAGGAATTGTGTCCACGTTATCTGCAGTCCAGCTGAACGTTTTGATGAGGTTGAGAATGAGACATCAACACGTTTGATAGGCACTACACTTTGATCATAGTGAGATAAGTCTAATGGTGCGGATGCTCTAGCAGCGTTTCCATTTTTTTTCTGTCAAATTTGACAAAAATATTGTGAACACTGTTGAAATTTGGCAAAAAGTCAACTATAATTCCCTGGGCCCCATTTACAAGACCATCTTGAACATCAATATTTCTGACAATCATAACTCTGTCATTTTTGCTAAGCTCTAGGGTTTTTACAATCCCTCCTGTATCAGCTGCATTGTCGAATGCAGAGAAGTTTTCTAGAGATGCGGACTTTCTCTCTCTTCTAGTAAGGTGTACAATATGCTGGCCTAGTTCCCTAAGCCTCTCACTATTGTGTCTGTTTGTTTCAGCATTTGTTGCGAATATACGTAAAGCCTGTCTGTTGTAGTATGTATCTGTAGGTTCAATGATTCTGGTCTGTAGAGTTTTGATGTCTTGAGGTATCTGTTTACCTTTTCTGATTCTGTTAAGGAGTGCATCAAAGTCTGTGTCGGTTGTAAGAGTATAATTCCGGGTCCCTAGACTGTGAGCACTATTGGTACCTAATCACAGCTGGTGATAAACATTTCTTCATTATTCCATAACCATTTAAAGTAACAAAAATTGGATTGTCTATCTGTAGGTCTTTCTTCACTTCATTTTGTTTGTGTGTTTCACTATTGAGTTGAGTATCTAATTGTTTGTCAAGCATCTGAGCTGGCCTGAGATCAAAACTATTGCTAGAACTGTTACATGTATTAAGGTCTGCATGTTGAACATGCAGGTTGTCAGGTTCGTAACCAATATTGTTGTCTGATTCACACGTGCATGTAAAAACAGGACTCTGGACGTTCTTCTGTTTGATTATTACAATATTCACAACGATGTGTTTCTGGTAGGATCTGACTCTGCAAAAGTATGGCCATTGTCATCTTTTTTTTCCGCCTTTGCTCTGCACATCATACCACATAGCAAACTCCGCTAGTCAGATGTCCTTGATTTGTGATGGTCTGGCGGAGAAGCGATCAATTATGTTGGCAGAAAATACATTTTCGTCATCCTCTTTCATGGCATTTAACTGTTCGTTTGGTTTGAGAATTCGTATTCTGTTCTCAGGCAGTACATATGGGATCCAGACAGTAGTAAAATTAGAGACATATAGAGGGAGACCCAGAATTATGTAAGCTGCCTCCTGTGGACTTACATTTCTTGCATTAGAAAAGGCAAAAGCAACCTTTTTCATTTGCTCATTTATTTGCAGATTTTGAATTTCTTTACTTACAGCCTGAAGGACAGTTCCAACTTCTCTTTCATCTTTTGTGATGTAACTTGTGATGAATGCTTTAGCTGCATATGGGCTAGTGACATACTGCTAGTATGTATTTTCCTTCCATAATCTCAGGATGTTTGGATTGTAATTGTTGATACAGGTTTCGGATTGATCACGTTTCAAGAAGATTGTTGGAGATTTTGTAGCATATTGAAGTGCTTCATCACTGATTGTACATTTCACAAGAAGGTCTTTGACACTTAAACTGTCATTATCACAGTCATCTTCTTGAAGACATTCTTTGACTTTGGTAAGTATTTCTATAGCAGCCCTTCTTTTTCTATCTCCATTTTCATCAGGTTCTGACCGTGACAGAATTGTAATTTCTGAAACTGGCTTAGGAAAATTAAATCCACAAGTACCACCTCGTTTTGTACAAGTTGCTGTATGGTTGTGTGTCTGAACATTTCTGACAAGGTTGGCCAGTTTTCATCATCTCTAGGCAGATTAGCTTGGATGTATAAATCAACAAAGAGGCAAATATTTTCACTTGAATCATTTGGTTGAGGAGCATCTTCGACCCAGAGTATAGCATGACCATGGGAGATCCATGTTGTTGAAATTATATACGATAGTATCAGTATAAGTATATTGTGACTTTTGCAAGAGGCCTGGCAGGTGACAGAATAACATCTGTGAACAAACTTTGTACTCTGTGGTGGAAATGTCTGGCAGCTGTTGTAGGATTTGATTTTAATAAAGTACACCTTCCCATGTCATGTCATGTATTTCCTCTGAGGAAAGGGTTCTTCTTGTTGCTTGGCAAGAACCATCAATGTATCCCCCCATCTCATATCAGCAGCTGATAAGAGTCAGGAACCAGGTGAATATCTTGAACTGCTTTATTGCGGCCTATAGTTCGTACATGACCTTCTGCCAATATGATGGGCTGCCTCTTATAGGTCTTAGAAATCTATAGGCATCATCTTTAGTCAATAATGGGCGTATGCGGTCAGTATTTTTGAAGAAAGCTGCATTGTAATTTTCATCATTTTGGCTTGCTCCTGATATCCTAAGTGCAATTGACGTGGAGGACAGAATCTGATTCCACTCAGTTATAAACTGTGCTTCAAACAGGAACAGGTATTCAATGTTTGAAGCAAAGTGACCACCTTTCTCCAGTATTCTTCTTTGGAAGTATTTTTAACAGACAACTTCACCGGCCTTTGGTAAGTATATCCAAATTTTCCACATGGAAACAGTGTAGGGGAGCTGAGCTCTTCAAAATTCTTATCACTGAATATCGCAAGTGGTCCCTTTCCTTCACCTGGATCAATGGAAAGTATTCTACTTGCATCAATCGACATGTCAGTTGGCTGTACACATGTTTCAAATTGTACATTCTGTGATGGATCATTAGAAATAGGTACTATTTCCTCGGTCTTAAATTCATCCAGCTGTCCTCTTCTGATACATTTTTGCCACGTTCTTTTTCCGAATGTGTTCTTTAAACAGAATTGTCAATAACATTAGTGTCTCTTGTATTCCCTATTAATTCATTCCAAGTATCACTATCATCTACTACACATTCAGCTTACCATTCAGGGTTTATGCGCACATTACTGTACAATACATTGTTTTGTATTAGCCACTTTAGTCCACTTCTTACTTTGTCAGGTCTTATGTACTGAAAGGAATAATGACCTTTGTTCTCAACTTTCCGCTTCAATTTCAAAGGAATAAATCCAGCTTCTGAAAGTGTTCGAGGTAAGATTTCCGCAATTGTGTCAACCTCTACTGGAATATAGACAACTGCTCCTTTCATTGCAATTTGTCTCCCTTTTGGTAATTCTAACATCTTCATGAATGGATATCGTTGTGATAACAATCGTTCTTCTAAAGTTGACAGTTGCCGCAACAGGTATAGATGGTAAGTTCAAGTTGTTGGCATCTAACTGTGGCGGCATTTTATTTGCTCTTATATAACGCAAACATGTTTGACACAACCATTCTTTGTTTTCAGCAGAAATCCTGTGAGATAAACATTTAGTAAGTAGTTTATCACTTGCTTTAAAAGATACATTGTCAACATATACAACTGAACATTTTAACAACATTCTACTGCAGGAAGAAGAAACTTGCTTGATGCCTTATGCATATCATAATCTTTCTTTCTATGGATGTGCTTTTCTTTTGCACGTTTGTGTAGCTGCTGTTATGTCTGAGAGCCTTTGCTTTTCACTAATTTTACTTTGCTCTTTGGCACGTTTTTCTCAAACTTTTGTGTTTCGGATTGTCTTAGCTTTTCATTAACCTTACTCTGCTCTTTAGCACGTCTTTCACGAGCTTTTGTGATGTCGAATTGTCTTAGCTTTTCTGTAACCTTACTTTGCTCTTTGGCAGGTATTACAGGACACTGATCAAAGCTATGAAATTGTGTTGAAATTCAACCAGTAGTATAATATAAAGCCAGGACAAACATCAATTTGCCGTGTGTATGTATATATCTTTATATATATAATAATTAAGAACACCAAAGCATTTTTCAATACGTGTATAATACCTCATTCCGTTTTCGAGGCCTGTTTGCTTCCCTCTGTTGCTGTATAGAACGCTTTTTTGTCCTAGGCATTATTCAAGTACCCTGAGATGTCAACCTGAAATGTTTATTTCAACTTTATTATAATATACATAATGTGGTGTGACAGCATAGTATAGCATGCAATACAGGTTTGGTGGAATATTAATACATGCAGTAAAGTGGTTTTAAACTCAAGTTAACTTAAATTAAAGTTTATTTAATTTTTATGAGAAAATAAGAACTCACTGATTATTTGTGGAATTGCGCAATAAAAATATTGCACAAAAGAATAACTTTTTCAAGTCAGTATTTACTGTGAAAAGAGACAACTGTTTTAATTTATAAAGACTTTGGACAAACTCATGCACATACAATGAAGCCATGAATAATTGGAAAATATATATTTTTTACAGATATTACATGAAAACACTTCAACATGTTATCTTTTAAGAGTTAAATAAATTTCAAGTAAAAAATTATAAAACACAAACCCAACATAAAGGAACATAATTAAGACAAGTTTTCATACTGCACTTTATACTTAATGAACATGTTAATATTTTAAAGCACAGGTTAATAGATGATTAAAGAGAAACCCAACATGAAATGCACACTAAAGTAATAGTTTCAGTACTGTTCTATACAAAAAGAAAGTGTTTTCAAGCGTATTGCTTTAACCGTCAGATTTTTTCTTGTTTCCCAAAAGTTCTTTCCTTTCCCCAACAACATCTTCTGGTTGATGATATGCCTTCATTTTTTTATTGGCAGGGCCTTCTTCATCATCACTCTATGTGAATGCGCGACTCAGGTCATCTGGTAGTTGTTCCTTCAACACCGATTCCTTCTGGAGATTTTGAAACTTTTTGGTTAGTTCATTTTTCACCGGTGATAAGTGTGCTGAATAATTTTGTAGGGAAGCTATTTTTGTGTGTCTGCACAATGTTTCAACATCAGTCGATTGCAAGAAACCACTGCCCTGCCATGAAAGTATTTTAGCGCATTTCTCATGCTACTTAGGGTACTTGTAGCATTCTGCATCTCATTCACTGATAAGGAATACAGTGAAGCCCTTAGTTGAGTATCCATCTGGCTTTTGAAGGCATCTAAATTGTCCTTAAAAGCTTTCATCATTTCATGACTGGACTTCCTGGTTTAACTTGGAGAGCAGCTTGTGTTTGACTGTTTAACAGGGGTCCAGCTTTCAGGGTTAGATGTACTAGTGTCACTGGGAGAGTTCATTGTAGTCTCTGTATGATGTTCAGTCACTGAATGCATATATCCTGGTGTGTTTTTTTTTCACTACTCATACTTGAAATGATTATAATTAATTATCTGAAAATACTGAAATTGTTAAGGTGACAAATGCAGACCTTAAAGGAAGTATAATTCCATATTTTTCTAAACGGCACCTACACTTAATAAGGGGTGGGAAATCATTAGTGGATTAAAACTAAGATACTGACATGTTGATATAGGCATAAATATTGTGTTTGAAATTGACGAATTTGATAAAAGCTAGCAAAGAGATTCAGCAAAAGGTTCGCGCATGATTGTGTAATTGGTATTATATTATGCTACCAATGTATACAATAAAGGTTTGAAAATTCAGTAGTTGTTATGTAATTTCTTGTTTGCTGACCGATTAAGGTGTCAATACTAATTTTATTGAATGTTCCGACAAGCGTTCGATTGCTACTAACACCAAGAACTGTATATAAATATTTATTTAAGGTTTTTTGTTTCTAAAATTATGATATGAAGTTAAATAATGATTAAATATCTAATAATATGAATCTATATGAATAAAGAAAAGCCACTACCACAGCATGCATTCATAGAGAAAAAATCAAAGGAAGGAATGACTACGGGTTAAGCAAGGCTATATAAGTGGACTTCAGAAAACTTGTTTATGCACCACCACTGGGAGACGTGGCTTCGTTATTCTAAGGCAAATGCTGAACTGATAATATTATGCATCACAATTATACCGGGAACACTAACATTGTCCATTTTATACATACATAACTGTCCGGTGCTTTAAATTAAAAATGTTTAACATTACCTTCATAAAAAAACAATTTTAAAGGGACGTAATTGTTTTATGATTTAATCAAATTAATTTGTAATGTGCATCAGTCAGATGAGCAATTGCATTAGTACATTTGACGCCATGAACAATAATTGAAATAAAAGCGATGTATTCACATGCAAGCTATTCCTGTGTATGCAAGTTTTCTACTCAACCACCGACATATAACACAAATGAACAAAATATATGTATAATGGAACTTTAAAGTTCTCACCTGTTATGCCTGTGATTTAAAGTGTAAAATGGTCACGCCCAAATCTACCCATTTCCTTGTTTTCATTTGGATCTTTTTGCATCTACTGCAAATTTGTTCAGTGCATAAGGTTGAACTATTGCACAAGAATCCTTATAATTGCTATGAAGGTTTCACACACAGAAGGAACATCAACTGTTTGGTTGGGAGGAATAACCACATTACATGTACTCTGTAAACTACCAAGTTTGTTTGTATTCCTTTTGAATATCCTTTCTTGAACACACGTACAGCCACCTAAATGAAAATAACCATAAAGTATGACGAGAAGGAGCTTTCTGCAAATATTTTTCCCCAAAATTTTCTTCACACAATTTCATAAAATGGTCAAGAAAATTTGTACCAACTGAAACAAGTGTATTTACACTAAAGTCACGGTCAGGTACAATTAAAAACAAAACACCCACATATTTATCAATTGGTACCCCTGGAGTTGAAATATCAATTTAAATAAATCCTAAATAAGGTAAAGAATGACCATTAGCACACTCAATATTTAAAATATATGTGAGGGGATGTAACGGAATTGATGCCAATCAGATTCTGTGATAGTAGAGATAGTACTACCAGTCTCCAGTAATATGCTTGTAAGAGCGCCATGTATTACAATATCAACAATGTAAGAACTCCCATTCAGATTTAAGGGTCAACATTTGAATTAGTAGCTTTAGTACCTATGGCTGACCTCTCCCCATAGGTGGTTGACGGTGTAAATGACCTGCAGTACGCCCTCTTCCCGGTAAGAACCCCTGGAGTATTCAAGCCTAACCCTGCAACTCAACTGCATATGACCTACTTGGCTATAACGCCAACATGTAGGCTCATCAAAATTTCCACAAAATTAAAATCACTTTGATTAAAAGCAGTATTTTATGGCACCGGTGTACCAATATTTTCAAAGTTTGGATTTGACCTTTGACTCTGACCTTGATAAGCCTGACTGAATTTCTTAAAAATCTGACTTGACTTAAGCCTTGGATTTGCATACACTTGCCCATAGCTGTTAATTAGAGTTAGAAAATGATCTTTGATTTCCAAATGAATTCCTATCATCAACATTTTGACCCGAACCTGAATGTTGCTTAAAAGTATGAGCCTAAAAATGTTCTGTGTTTAAATAATTAACACTAGTTTGATGTTTTGTCAACATTTTTAATTTTTGAAAGATAAACATCCTTTGAGGCTACTTTTACACCCTTGCTTGTATTAGAAACAGAATTCTTTTTCTGCATCTTTACTATTTTTCGTATTTCAACCCTTTTTAAAAGTTAATCAAAGTCCTCAATGGCATCAAATTTATAATCATTTACATTTCTTAGTTGCTGTCTCAGACCAGTGTAAAAGCGATTCAGGAGTATTTCATTAACATCTGAGTGATGTACTAGCCCCATCTCCACGGTTTCTGCTATTATTCCTTCTAGTGTTAAAGAATAGGCAGAAACATCCTACTCTTCCTGCTGAGCTGATTGAATTTAACTTCCCCCTTCTGTGTTTTATATATATCCATAACATATAGACAATGTAGGATTTTACATCTTGTGAACATTTGTCTCTTTATAATCTGCTTTTGAATCTAATAATTGTAACCGGTAGACAAACACTTAAAATATCCAACACTTAATGAACAACACAAAGTCATAGTTAATAATGTATTTGATAATTCGAACTGTCGAGTTGCAAACAAATTGACGATAAATAAATCAATTTCTACAAACTTACTTTATTTATACCCCTAAAACGAACAGCCAATAAAATTAAAGTTCAAAAGCAATGGCCCTTAAACATCATTACTGCAGAAACTTTAAACCAAAAGTGAAAGCAAAGTACGCAGTAAATAATTAAATATTTTAAAGTTAAAATAATGCTTTCATTTTCATTTTCTGAATCTGACTCATCTTTTACCCCAACCTGGTGAATGCTTTAAGGAGTCTCACCAAAACTTGCCAAAAATTTCATCCAAATGACAAGTTCAACTGGATTATCAAATTAAGGCTTTACTTTCAAACTTTAGAATGCATTCAACAGCTTTTGCTCCTCATCAAATGTCATGTCACTACCAGGCTGATCAGCCATGTTCAATAACTACGTAAAACAAGTATATGCTAAGAAATTAATAGCTATACAGTATTCCTTAAAGCAATAGGTTTTGTTTTGTTCGGAAAAAAATGAAATGATGGAGTAATCAAGTCATTAATTCCATCAACATTTTTTTTTAATACAGCTTTTCCTTTACACAATTCATTTCACTGAACTGAACAAAAATCTACTATTTCTGCACCCAAAGGAATGTCATAATTAATGTTAGTAAACACTTTTAAAATTCCTCAATGTAGGTCAACAGCTGATACAATCATGTCAAAAGTAACACCTGGACAAATTCCTCATGCCAAAAACAGCTGATCAATTACCGTAGTTATTATCATAGACACCCGTTGTTACTATAGTCATTGAAATAGTCGAATTGAATCAATATTCAAATTTGCTTAAAAAACAAGAGCTGTCACAGAGACAGCGCGCTCGACTATTTCGCCGCTTTTCAGTGTAAGGATTGAACAGTGTTGATGAAACATGCATGGATCACTGTTAGATTAAATTTCAATGCAATACATGAGGTGTTGAGATATTAACATAAATGTGGTTACATGGAAAACTTTAACCAGAATTTTTAAGTCTAATAATAACGGCCATTTTTGCAAAATACAGTTATCTAACTTGGTTATTCAATTACGTTGGATGGTTGAATACCATTGTATAAAGTCTCAATGCAATACATCAAGTAGTTGCTGAGGAATTATCCTATGTGTGCTAACATGCAAGACCTTAACTAGAATGTCTAAGTTGCATTATAAAGGGGCAAACATTATACAATATGAAAGATTATATACTACTCAAAATTTGCTAAGCACCAAAAAATGCCCACACCACTATGAAGTATGCATTTAATATATTTGCGATATGCTTATTGGATACGGTTTGGTGATGTATTGACATGATTACCAGTGTACACATAAGCGTCAATAACGGGTAAATCATTCGTGCATGGCATGGAAATGATGTACCCCTCGGTTTTCACGTTTTTTAGGTGCATTGAAAACATGTACTCGAAATGTGTAGGGTATTTAATCTTCACTTCAACTTAAAAATCTGAAGTTGTATGAGTTAATTATGGAAAACGGAAATGTTAGAAGACATTTGTTAAATGGAGAAATGTGGCGGGCAGTTGGGATGGTGGAACAAGGGGCTACCCATCGCCAGGTAGGGGAGGCCCTTGGTGTGCACCATACAGTTGTCACTAGGGCCTGGGCGAGGTTTCTTCAGTATGGTACACCACTTATGAGACATGCTGGTGGCAGAGAAAGGGCAACAACTGCAGCTGAAGACCGTTTTGTGGTTATTCAGGCTCGCAGAAGTCGTTTCGCGACAGCGACACAGCTTCGCGCCGACCTCCAGAATGCATCAGGGGTCAGAGTTTCTACTCAAACCATTCGATCTAGGTTGCACGAACGTGGTATTAGGTCACGAAGAGCGTGTATACGCATTCCGCTTTCTCGGAACCACTGCCAGACACGATATGATTGGGCCTTGGATCATGTTGGTTGGCGTCGAATGGATTGGCGACATGTACTCTTCACAGATGAGTCCAGGTATTGCCTTGATTACACCGATCGGCGTGCAAGGGTGTGGCGGAGACCAGGCGAGAGATTCCATGCGGCAAACATTGCTGAACATGATCGCTATGGCGGCGGTCCATTATGGTCTGGGGCGGGATCAGCTGGGATTGACGCACGGATCTCGTGGTCCTTAACCAAGGTACACTGACTGCCCAGCGGTATCGAGATGAGATCCTGGATACCCAGGTGAGATTGTATGCTGGTGCAGTGGGTGATCAGTTCATTTTAATAGACGATAATGCCCGCCCCCATACTGCCCATATTGTACAGAGGTATCTGTACATAGAGGGTATAACACGTATGGACTGGCCAGCACGATCCCCTGACCTCAATCCCATCGAACACATGTGGAATGAGCTACAGGTTAGACTTTCATCACGTCAGGTTCAACCAAGAAGTCTCCAGGAGCTTGGTGTTATGTTGGTCCAAGAATGGAACAATATTCCACAAAGAACCATCAGGAACCTTATAGGGAGCATGAGGAGGCGATGTGAAGCTGTTATTAACAGCAACGGGTCACATACCCGATATTAATCCTATACCAGCTTACAATATTCCTTTTTTAGCAAATTTACAAAATTTCACATTCAATCAATTTTTTTTTATTTTCAAGGGTCACCCTACTAAACTTCTAAAAAGTCACAGAGAACAAAAAAAATCCTTTAAAATCTGTCGACATCATTAAATAAATCATCTATCTAAAAGTATAAATACTTTTCAAAACTGTATTTCAAATGTAGTATAAGGTATGCATGTGTATAGTTTTGGTGCTTAGCAAACTTTGAGTAGAATGGCAAACCATTCCTTTGAAAAGAGGCCATAACTCCAAGGTTACTGCACACTGCATATTCTTTTATCATGCATGTATTGTTTTATTTAAATCTGTTGAGTAATTTAAAAGTTACACTGCTGACAAGAAAAACTAGCCCTTCATGAGTTTTCGTCCGGAAACCGTTTTTCTACTTTTAGTAACAGTGTCCTTGACTTTGGCCCCACCAGCCCCAATATCGAACTTGACCTGTATCTTCTGATGTTACACCTGTGTACCAAAAATTGTTCAAATCTGTCTAGCCTTTCATGAGTTATCGTCCGAAAACCGTTTTTCTATTTTTAGTAACAGTGACCTTGACCTTGGCCCCACCATCCCCAATATCGAACTTGACCTGTATCTTCTGATGTTACACCCGTGTACCAAAAAGTGTTCAAATCTGTCAAGCCTTTCATGAGTTATCGTCCGGATACCGTTTTTCTATTTTAAGTAACAGTGACCTTGACTTTGGCCCCATCAGCCCCAATATCGAACTTGACCTGTATGTTCTGATGTTACACCTGTGTACCAAAAATTGTTCAAATCTGTCTAGCCTTTCATGGGGTTATCGTCCGGAAACCGTTTTTCTATTTTAAGTAACAGTGACCTTGACCTTGGCCCCACCAGCCCCAATATCGAATTTGACCTGTATTTTCTGATGTTACACCTGTATACCAAACTTTATCTTCTGATGTTACACCTGTGTACCAAAAATTGTTCAAATCTGTCTAGCCTCTCATGAGTTATCGTCCGGAAAAGGTTTTTCTATTTTTAGTAACAGTGACCTTGACCTTGGCCCCACCAGCCCCAATATCGAACTTGACCTGTATCTTCTGATGTTACAGCTGTGTACCAAAAATTGTTCAAATCTGTCTAGCCTTTCATGAGTTATCGTCCGGAAACCGTTTTTCTATTTTTAGTAACAGTGACCTTGACTTTGGCCCCACCAGCCCCAATATCGAACTTGACCTGTATCTTCTGATGTTACACCTGTGTACCAAAAATAGTTCAAATCTGTCAAGCCTTTCATGAGTAATCGTCCGGAAACCGTTTTTCTATTTTTAGTAACAGTGACCTTGACCTTGGGCCCACCAGCCCCAATATCGAACTTGACCTGTATCTTCTGACGTTACACCTGTGTACCAATTTTTTTTTAAATCTGTCTAGCCTTTCATGAGTTATCGTCCGGAAACCATGAAAACCGACAGACCGACCGACAGACAGACCGACCGACCGAGAAGCTCACTCCTATATACCCCCTCAAACTTTGTTTGTCGGGGTATAATTAAGTAAAAATATATTTTTTGCTGGAACTCTTTTGTGCTTAGTGAAAATAATTGCGTATGGATATGCGATAATTCGTGGTTGTCATGGATATGCGCGTAATGATTCAGATTATATTAAATGTCAAATCGGTCTTTAAATAGTTCTAAGGAGAGTAGCATTATTTCTTGAAAGGTGCATGAAAACTGTTTTATGGTGACAATTGAAGCGAGAAATAATTAATTAACGTTCTAAATATTGCCATAAGACAAGGTTTCCATGATGCTACAGACGACAAGGGAGGTAATAACAATGTGGTGACCACTAAAAAGGAGTTCCATACGGGCATTTTATCTTCGCCCGTGGGCAAGATAAGAATTTCTAGCATGGTTAAAATATTGGATCTACTTATCTGAGGTGGGAGAAAGAGTTTTCACGCAAAACCTTAACCAAGGTGTGACGCCAACGCCGACGCCGACGCTTGGGTGAGAAGTATAGCTCTCCTATTTCTTCGAATAGTCGAGCTAAAAATAACAAAACTTAAAAAAAAAAACTGAAATAAAAAACTTATAGCTACTCAAACACTTTGAACAACTCAAGTTTGTTTTGTTACATAAAGTACCAAAACAAGTTTGGTGTTTGTGGCTTGATTTTATTGTAATCATCGCATATATAATTGACTGTGTGTAGTGTGGATTTATAATGGATATAAGTGTGCCTTTTTTCTCCTGGAATGCTCCGAAATTGCACCATTTTGTTTCTTATTTAGAAAGAAATGTTGTGAGGGGTCTTATCCCCAATTTCACCTAGAACCATCGGGACTACAAGTTTGTTTAGGCCTATCTACGTCCCTGAATAATAATCAATTATTGTTATAAACTGTTGAACCAAAAACTGGTTATAATGAGTAATTCATGACCATATAATACGTTATGTTAGAGTGCCAAATATACTGTGACTTTTATCTTAGGATCGAGGTTAAAAACTTGCCTTTCTTCTCATGGGTATCATAGTTATCGTTTAACAGTGCGATTTGAAATTCTATTCTTCTTAATATCAAATACTGTTTGTATGAGTTGAAAGTTGGTATAGTACTTTTATATTTTAATAAAAAGATATAATAAAATTTCATTTGCGCAATTAAAAAGGTTCATATGACTGTGTGATTCCCATTTCCTTGAATACCTATAAATGCTTCTTGTTTTGTTATTTTCATAATATTATTGATTGCGAAGCCATATAAATATTAAATTCGTCTCATTAAGGTCGTATATTCTGACAGTCCCAGCATACATGCTATATTGTTTCTGTTTCTATGTTACAGAAGTCATTCGTAAAACGAAAATGATTCCAGCAGCTGGCTAGGCAGATAGACTCAATGATTTGCTCGATCGCTTTTAAGCCGTGGATATTGTTTTCGATATAGCTCAGTCAATCTCAAGTGACCTAATTATCGACGAGAAGGATCAAAGTCTACGTGTGGGCCCTTAGCAAGACAACAAGTAAAGATGACGACGGTTTAAAAAAAAAAACATCGTCGTATCGTTCAATACAAAAGTTGTGCAAACGGCAATTGTCGCGAACATTGCGAATTATTATATGTTTTAATATCTTTATATTATTTTATCAGTTTAATTATTTTAATAACTGAACTTATAAGTTATTACAGTATTCCCTGCTTCACGATTTGTCATTGTCTGCTGCAGTAAATATAAAGGAGACATAGCAATAAGGGTGAGTGTTTTCCAGAGTTCAGTTTGTAGTAACGCTTCTCGGTTAAATGTTAATGTTTAGATTTTTTGATAATTATTATTGGATGTATTTAGATAATGTTAACCATATGCTGAACATTAAAAGTAAAAAAGGTATAATGTGCTCTTTACTGCTGTAAAACTTAGGTTTCTCAATGTGGCAAAACATTAAGTCTAATACAAATCAAAGTCAAATCGCTCAAAGCATTATTGACGAGAATAAACTTAATAAAATGAAAGTAAACTCCGCCAGCCTGTTAGACTTGGAAACCGTGCGCATTCGCCATACTCTCCAGATCTTGCGCCAATGGAATTTCACGAAATCAAGAGGCAGCTTAGGGGACATCGTTGCCATTCACTCCTTCACCTACACGTAAATGTGCCCAGTTATTGGCTAACCTTTCGCAATTAATTCCCGAGGTAAAGAAAGATATATTAAGTAACAATCTTTATAATAAACGTGATGATTTTAATTTAAAAAAATTTTTTACCCTTCTTTAGATGGAAATGGTCCTTGTTCACCATAATATGGTGTTTTTATTGCATAGTTGATACGATTTGCTGATAAAAAAACCAGCTCTCGCAGTAAACTTATGACGGAAAAACTTCTAAAACAGGGTTTCAGATATTATAAATTAAGGAAAACTTTCTCAAAATTTGTTAATGGTCATTATAATCTCATATCAATGTACCAAAGTAGTCTTAAATCGCTGATTGCTAACAGTATTGCTCATCCCGATTTTTATGGTGATGTTTTGAAAAGAAATCGTAAAATTAAAATGTTTTCAGCAGGTATTTGGGCAGATAGACTCAATGAATTACTTGGATTTTATTTAAACCGTGGCAATATTTTGAAGAGCACTTGCCTTCTAGTTTTTGAAGATGAATTCCTGAAACAAAATAAAGGGTTGAATATAGCATCCTTACATAACTGAGCTTTTTTTGTGAAGATTTTGCTATTTCATCTTATCTTTAAAACCTTTTTTGGCTGAAACGTTTTTGGCTGACTAGGAGTGTTTTGGCATTTGACTTCATTTTCTTCAAATATTTTACATTTTCAAATCATTTGGAAGGAAAGATTAGCTAATACATATCGCTTTTATTATTCATAATATTTCTTTATTTGTTCTCAGTTTTAGTACAATGATGCTTTTTATTATGAAACTCTATGATCACACAGTTGTTTATAGTTTCAAACAATGACTGCATCGTATCTTTGAATTTTTTGCATTAGGCACTCTGAATTGTATTCCTCCGTCTGCAGATAGATATGGGTTCTCTAATCATAGAAGTACCTGGGGTTTACCTATAAGTTTATTATTATTTGTTTTATAGTTAAGTTTCCACAAGTTAATGCATACTTTGATAAGATTGAACTTTTGAGTTTTATCCTTATTAAGGATTGTTGGGATAAGAGTGAGGTTTTTGCACTTAAACTGGTTTAAACCCCCAGTAAATTTACATTTTGCTGACCGTTCCAAGGCGGTACATAACAATCCTTGATAAACATACCTAGTTTTTTTATATATAGATTGTATGCACTGTGCTGCTTTTGGAGTTTTGTGTTGTTCGTCCATGTTTCTTGTTTGTGATTTTATGTTATATGTCTTTGGCGTTTACCCAGTGCCATTAAACCGGGTTTATGTTTCAACTTTTTGCTACTGAGCTTGTTTCTGTAGCTTTTCGCATAAATACAGTATCAATAGACGTATGAATGGTTTCAAGCTCTGCCGACATTTCTTGGGAAAGTTTTATATTAGAAATGAACAGCCGTTTAGTTCTCTAATAATACAATTGTAAATGCCTTACGTCTATTTACAATGTCTCACATGAGCTTGACAATTGTCTATAAAATTTGTAGTTATATGTGTCGTTTAACGGGTCAATAAGCATTAAGATACCCCGTTTTATTATGGAACAATTGTTTAATGAACAACCCTGCTGATTTTAAGCCCGTCTGTTTTTGGAGAAAAAAACCCCAAACAATATCCAGTTATTTTCATAGCCTTTGTGTGATCGGAAACTGCATCGGCGTTGTGGTGCACACACGCACTATTTCTATAACTCAAGAACACTTCGACTTTTACCATAACTCAACAACCATTCAAGTTATTCGAAAGTATATAAGTGCACATGTTGCCAAAGACAAAAGACAAAAACGTTTTCCAATAACATTATATTAATGTGCACACTAGCAAAAGAATATGGGCGGATCATTTAAGCAATTCTTTTTTTCCCAGATATTTTGAACAGGCCGAACAGCGCTGTTGCTTATGGAAATTAATGCTGTAGCTGTTTGATATCCCACAAAATGTATGTGTTAGTATGTTCAGGATCCATTATTAAAACATTGGCGGTATTCATAAAACTTCTTAAGTCATTTCCTAACTTAAGTCGATTTCTTAACATTTTCATAGCCAAATTAAAAGAAATGTATAAGCGTTTTCAACATTCTGTTTTTTTTAATAAAGTCATTGAAAATAATTATTTTTGGAAATTCTTTATTTTTTATATCGTATTACTAAAGAGATACTAAAACCAGGAAAGTGACTTAAGTTAGGAAATGACTTAAAACGTTTTATGAATACCGGGTCCCGCATGACAATGTGCCAAAATACACCGAATATTATGTTTGCAACAAAAGACAGTTTATTTATTAATTACTAACGATGCAACGGATTTGTTACAACGGTTATAGCGGTTGCGTTACAACGGTTGAGTGGTACGTTGCATGTGTCATCGTTTATCGCAACACGCATTGGTAAATACACATTATACGACGAATGAACATATGTTAACTTTTACTTTGTTCCCCAGGCCCCAATTTCTCAAAACTTCTTAAGCTTAACAGGCTAAAGAAGCTTATTTCAATAATGCAAAGTACATACTAAAATTGGATTTTGATTAAAGAAAAATGGTTTATTGCGATTATCATAATGATAATTTCTATCAGAGGAATAAAAACTCATCAGAAGTAAATATTACGCAAATGTTGGCAAACAAAAATAGTAAGCTTAGCTTTATCCTGTTATGCACCAGTCAATTGTAACCACGCCCCCCCCCCCCAGGTCCGGGGAATAGCGGGGACTTTGACTTTCGGTCCAGCCAACCCTGGGTAAAATCCCCGCCCTGTGTGAACAGATGGTCAAATCCCCGCCAAATGCCCCCGCACCCAAGGGAGCCTACATGTAACAAATAATCAGGTCCCTCTGCTTTGCCACTATTTAATTGTTTACAATCTTTATATATATCATCATATGTAGATGAGTCATTAAATTTTTCAAACATAATATTCAACTCTCCAAGTACATATCAAAGTATATAAGTTAAAATTGCTTCTTGATAAATATTCGTCTTGCACATAATCTGGTAAAAGATCTTGTTCAAATAATGTCCCATCTATTTGATTTATCCATTGTATAGAATGACTAAGGCTTTAAAAATTGAACATATTGTTCTAATCTTTTATCAAGGCAGATCATTACAACACTCCTGATTCTCTGTTTTTCAATCGATTTTTTCTGTGTATAAGATACGAAGTAAAATTGTCAACAACATAATTAAATGCTTCATTTGACCATGTCTCAGTAAAGAAAAGAATGTTTTATTCAATAAAATGATGTTTCATTTCCTCAGTCATTTTATTTTTATTGTTTACAAATGAGACCCTGTACATTTAGTAAACAGAACTTGATCTCACTTTTGACCTCATCGCAGTCATATTTCTCGGCTGCAGGCTTCCAGTTAGTTGTCGACGTTTTTTGCTTCTGGTTTCCGACACTATTTCGAACGGTCTTTTTCTGGGATCCCAGAGCCAGTGAGGGGGAACTTGCTGTAAAACCTGTGTTATTTTAATCATATAGCAGCAATGCTTCAAAATTCAAAATATCTTCTCATCTTTTATATGTATATCCTACTTGGATTTAACTAACATATCTAAAACACTGCCCTCTTCATTGCCAAACACTATTGAAGGAACCCTGAGATCTGTCTGAGGTAATGTAAATACACCTTGTCCACATAATGCTCTATTGGTGCGTCGAGATCTTCAAATCGGGCGATGCTCATTTTTTGATAGTAAGATATTGCAAAATTAGATTTAAATCGTAGACCCAATATTTATATAAAAAACTTCCGAAACATGCCAAAAGTTTAAATATAAACCTCGTTTAATGGCACAGGCTATCGCAAAAGACATATAACACAACAGCAAACAATCACAAACCAGAAACATGAAACAACAGCACAAAAATCCACAACACAGTACATAATGATATTGTATATAAAATCTAGGTGTTTATCAAGGACTAGTATGTACCGCCTTGGAACTGTCAGTAAAATGTAAATATACTGCAAGTTTTAAACAGTTTGTGCCCAAACCCACTTTTATTTAATCAATCCCGAATAAAGAAAAACACATTGTTAATCTTGTCAAAATATGCATTAACTTGAGGAAAATTAATAATAAACCCCAAGTACTTCTGTGATAAGGGATCCCGACTCTTTCTGCAGGCGAAGGAATACCATTCAGGGTACCTTCTCCTAGCATGAAATTGAGTTCTCAACATAATCAAAACGATCACCTAGACCTAAACATATTAATACGGTCATCGCCAAAAGATGTCATCATCCAAATAGTCATCAATTTCAATTATTAGTACAACGCAAGAAATAATTACACATTCCTTGATAATTGTCATCCTCATACAGAAAGCATTCACCTAATATTTTAAGACAGACATATTTATTACGACGTGTACATAGTACGTTATTAATAAACATATACATATGTCATGAAATATACAAATAACATTCAGTGATGATCTGTATATTTAAATAGATACAGTAAACATTTACGTTTCAGGTAAATAAAAAAAAAATAAACAAGAAAAATAATAATAAAAAACCCCACACAAAACATTAAACAAAACACAGAAACAAAAACACAGAGTAATAATTGTTTAATAGTTAAATGGTAACGAGTATGTAGCATTCAAAATATCTAACACAATTATCAAATTTATATAAAAATCCTTATAACAACTATGAAATGCTATTGTTATGGAAAACCTCTGATATTCAATCGTATATCGTTAAGCATTGTATATTATAGAGTATATTTAAACATGTACTCTTGACATATCAAGGTCTTCAAATTTTACGATAGTTATTCTCGGAAACCGGTAACCGGACTGTAGTCCTATACGATCACGTGACTTGATATACGTATCATTCCAGACATTTAATAAATCGGATTACACTTCTGGTTATAAAAATGAAAAATAAAGTTGTTTATAAGAAGTAATATGTGATACGCGTCGTTTTATTATAACACTTAAGCAAAACAGCACCGAGGCAGCAAATACCAATTTGCAGTTGCACGTCAGATAAGTAAGCATTGTTGAAATATGCAGTATTTATATTATATAAAAACATACAAAAGATAACATATTTAGATCACGGTCACGAATGTTTAATTTATAAATTTTCCAATCACCGTATCTCTAATGAACAAAGCTTAGGTGTAACCAACTCAGAAATGTACATGTATGTATTACAAGTTATATTTAAGAATTATTAGAAATAATTTGCAAGCGATTCTTTGTGAAATATTTTTTATTTCAGTACCAGTGTCCGATTCTACTGTCCCATAGATATTCCATATATACAGAACATGTGTTTGATACAAATACTGCGGTAGGATTAATTATTTATATTTCTATAATTATTAACATTTCTCTACCAGTACTAAATTAATTAAAACTATTGTTTGAAATAGTATTTCTGTATTCCAATGCATGTTTACAATAAAGACTAAGGTTTCACGGTCTTATTTTCAGTCTTTAACAGCTCCATGAATTTCGACATACTTGGTCTAACCCTATAATACCTCTTGCTATATCAAAACATGGGCAAATTAGTATGAAATGGTTTTCATTTTATAAATCTCTTTTACCACAGCATTGACAATAGGGTTCTTATTCTATTCTTATTCTTTTAGTCCCGAACTTTGACAATACTGATGCATTAAGTCGATAATTATTAATAATTGAAAACAAAAACGCACGTCCATTTCATTTTGCTAAATTGTGCCAACGATTTTGATGACTGTCGTCATCACCTTACATTCGTGAAATTAGCATATTGTCGTTGTTATGGATTAGCGTGTGGTCCAATACATGTATGTTTGTTTTACCGTCAGTGTTTTGATTGCGATTGCCAGGACGATGTTGTAAAACAAATTCGCCCTAGGTACATATGTCGCTGGTCAATCAGGCAAACACATGGTGGAGAGACGGGAGAGTTCGAGATGAAAAACATAACAAGAGTTAGGAGTATAACTATAAAGGAGATTATAAAAACGACTGTGCCTTTGACACTTGGCTTATATAACGATGCAATGAAAATGTTTAAAACTACTTCACTAGAAGGATTATGGTCATTTCGTGACCACTTCGTACACTCCGATGATTTGGTTATTTCGTACCCTTTAGATAGTCATTTCGTACTCAACCTATAGTCATTTCGTACCCGATATGTTATATATTATTTAATATAAAAAACAGTCATGAAGTAAAAAAGACTCAATAAATTAACATATATGGAAAAAATGAATCTAATACGAGTCTTAAGACTTTTGATATCATAAGTAGATTCTTTAATGGGGTGCTAAATTGAGGTGCAAAACAACTTTAATTGGTCAGTCGAGCGGGTTAAAAAAATCGAGTTCAAGTACATTGTGTATTCCTGGCAAATGGTGTCACTTTTCTTTTGATACTTCTGACATGGCAATTATATTTTTCAAGAGGACAATTAAAACAAACAGCTATAATAAATACATTATAATTTATTTCATTTTAACTATCAAGTTTACATATGTTTTACATGGTCATTTTATACATACAGTTGAAACCCGTTGGCTCGAACTTGCTTGGCTCGAATTCCTACTTGGCTCGAACTGTACGTAAATGACCGATTTCTTTATATTGAATGTAAGAATTTCCGCTTGGCTCGAATTTGTCGAGGCTCGAGGTATTTTCGCCGGTCCCTGGGACTTCGAGCTAACGGGGTTCGACTGTACATGTAATGTATAAAGCAGGCACATTAATGAGACAATAAATAATCAAATAGCACTATCAAAGACATACTTTAAAATTAGCATAATGAAATACAATAAAATGAGAAAAAGAACAGCACATTGAAAAAGAGTCAACACAATATCATATTAGACTCATATATGAATAATAACAGCAACATTTAACAACATATACACAATCACACTATTCACCGTGCACTCCCGCCTGCTCCTTTAACAAATTATCGGTCGACCCACCTTTGCTTAAAAGCCCCCACTTCTCCAATTTCTTTCCGCTCATGTCTATTATCCTTTTCCCCTGTGTGTTCTTTAATTTCTTGTCACTTGCCAGCCGTGCCTGGGTGACAATGAAGCGTGCCTCCTCTAATAGTTCCACTAGCACGCAGACAGGAAGCTGTCCTAGAGTTCAAACGCCCGTGCCAACTTAGAAAGATATAATAAAGATAGCCTAAAACAATTTGCGACATCAATTCTGGATACCAAATGGTAGATCTAATGTTCGGAAAGTTTTAAACACGTGTAAGGTGTGTAAACGTGCAGAAGGTGGTCCCTACAAAATGCCTCCAAAAGCACCCTTGCCTCATTCGCGTGTTTCGGAATCAACACCGTTTTCAAATACAAGGCTGGATTATATGGGACCTTTTTACATCAAAGGTGGTGAAATAAAAAAATGTCTGAGGTTGCTTATTCGCGTATATTTTGACACGTGCAGTTCATTTAGAGATAGTTTCTAATATGACGGCACATGCATTCTTAAATGACCTATGTAGGTTTATTGCTAGTCGGGAACCCCAAAAGAAATAGTATCTAATAATGCAAAGCATTTTAATTTAGCCCATGAAGCAACTGGTATTTTGTGGGAAAACCTCGTGAAATGTGACGGCCTTCAGAGCTATTGTTCAAATGAAGACATCAAGCGGAGATTCATTTTGTTGAACAAGCCCCGTGGATGGGTGGGTTTTATAAGAGGATGGTTGCTTTTATCAAAAGGTCATTGCAGAAAGCAATAGGAAAGAGCTGTTAAATTTATACAAGCGCAATAATGTTTTGAAAGAAGCAGATGCCGACGTAAACTCAAGACCTTTAGTTTACGTAGGCAGGCAATGATGCAAACTCCACTATAGTGATCACACAACGGCATTTTTTGTGCTTTAACCTTTCACAGGAATTCCAAACAATGAAATCAATGAAAATGATCCCGACTTCAAACCAAAGGACACTTCCGCAGAGATTTTACAAATCTGAAAAAGGGCAAAAAATACTTGATATGTTTTGGTGTAACGGGAACAATTGACAAGTTTACGTGAAAGAACGCAAACAAAATCGAAATGTGGAAAAATTCAAGCAAAAAACGAATGCAAAATTGGAGACATTGTACTTTTAAAAAAGAATATTCCTAGAGGGAAACTGAAACTCGCCAGAGTAGACGAAATAGTTGTGCTGACGGACTAGTAAGAACAGCCAAGGTTCAAATTCAGTCAGGAAAATTTATTTACGTCTGCTGTGTCTGTTGTATCCAATAAAGACGCCAGTCGTCATAGTAAATGAACAACTAATCGACAAATAATTGACGGCATCACAAAAGCGCCTTACAAGAACGCGTCTATGAAAGGCAAGGAACAGATGAAGAAATGTGTGTAAAATAATTGTAATGTGCGTACGATTCATTTATCCGATGTAATTAAAAGCAGAGTCTTGTTAGTGAGCTTTTGTGTGTGCTCGATATTGTATAAACACAATGCTGTGTGACGCCAAAACTAATACGTTACATGACGCTAGGTGATAGACGTTTCTTGCGAAATCAAACGGTAATTAGAACTAACTTAGTATTTGTAAAACATATATAGATAAATAACGTTTAAAATTATACACGTTAGATGATACAAAAATTGTATAGAGTGCATTTGTTCCTAAGTCAGGAGATCGCTCTTATATTAGCTGTACAAATGGAAACGACTTTTGAAATCGTAACATTATTTTCAAGTAAAACATATCTTAATTGCGTGTTTCAGTAAAAACATAAATACATTGAGATATTTATATTATAAATCATGGAATACAAAAAGGTCAAATTATAACTTAAATGCATAGCAATAAAGCAATTGTATTGAGGGATCGAAGGTGTATGTATCAAATATATACATCATGCATACTAAATTTGATCTATATAATAGAGACGGTAGTTCACGATTTACCCGTATTCAGTCTTTTGGAGATACCTTATGCAAGCGGAAATTAACTTCGTTGGTCACTTTGGACTATATTTAAAAGATACATGTATATAAACACATGATCAGCTAGTGTCGGTTCAGTTTAGGAAAGTCGTGAAACTATGTTTCAGTGTGGTAAATGTCCAAAGATATATAAATATAAAGAAATCTTTGGCGGCATACAAAGGAAAGACATTCTTAAATGGTGCATTATAATTGTGTTCAATTATGACGCAAGTCACAATTTTTAAGACGACATTAAGTGTAAAAACATCTAATGTCACATCATATGGAGTCAGAAGAGGCACGGGTGTTTGTTCTAAATGCTAAACGTGGTGACGCCGTTGACGTAGGTTATTTTTAACCTGTTTGTGTGGACGACACTATTATGGATTTTATTGCGGAAGAAACAGCTAGTCCACGTGACCCTTACGCTGTTAAGACGTCGGACATTTCGGATTCTGGACATTTAGATGTTATGAAAGCTCTTGATGTTCTAAAACATTTTGATATTCATAGTCCTGGGTCGTTTAACCTTGACCTGTTAGACCCTTGTATGGAATTGTCTAATGTCATTTCCAAACAACCACTGGAACAACTACCGCCGAAAGAGTCCCCGATTTATTCGTTAAAGTGCCAGGTTGTCTTCAAATGACGTGAGCAAGGTCAACCACGTCGTATCAGGAGTCACAAGGTGACTATTTCCGTGAGTACGACCTCCGCCGCCGGATGTAATTACGGTCAGGGAAAACATATCTCCTACAGCTACGGAACAACTTCTCGAGATATCGTACATCTCCAGCTATCAAATCAAGGGAGAAGCTGCAACCACAGAAGTTCACACGACGACACAGGAATTAAACTGTGGTTATCATCTAGTGTTATGAGTAGTATATTGCTTAGTTAAAATATTCATGTAAACATTTATCCTGTGTTTCATGGAAATGTCAAGAAGAACGCAAACTTCGTATTTAAAACGAACGATATTATAAATAATGCTAAATAGTTATTATTGCATTATCATAAGAAAACAATGGACACTTAAATCATTCTTAGCACAGTGCATACATACTATATATTAATTCAACTTTATCACCAAAGACCCCCCTCCCACTGCACCAAACACTGTTCCACTTTTACGAAAAACACTTGAACAACTCTCCTGAATTCAATAAGTTGATATTTTTCCATCAGTGAATAATTGTATGTACTCGTAACTCGTTCTAAACCCTACCACTGAGTTAACCGCATTGTATTTAGACGAACACGTTCATTATAACACGACTTATTCTAATCGCTAAAACATTCTATATAACAAAACTTAAACGGCAGCTCACAAAAATCAAAGTTTGATATATGCTGAACCTTCAAAAGCTTAAATCAAATTCTGAATCTTTAATAAACAATCTGAATTAAAACTATTAATAATTGTGATAGTTTTTCAAAAATCAAGAAAGCTTGTTATAAAATAAAATAATTAAACATTTTTAAAAATGTGTGGAAATACTTAATACAAATACACGATAAAGGTTATCTCTAATGAAACGACAGTATGCTTTGATTGGTTAGTGTGTTAAACAGGAAGACCCATGCACATGGATCATCACGCATGTAGCGATTGCAGAGGTTTGAAAGTGACATGCATAAACTTGCTAGTATTTTACAATGGCTTCGACAAGTGCACTTGTATTGTTATGTTTTCGTAAGTAAGTGATGGTTTTGGAATTCGTTTCTTGCTCCGAGTCCCAAGAAAGCTGCTACAGAACTTTATCGGACTAATATGAATGGTAACCTACGTACACAGAAATATGAAAACTTGCGTTATGGAATATTGTTCAAGCATAAGATACTTGCAATTAATTTTCACACCAGTAAATAAAGTTTTGGCCTATGTATGTGTGAAGGTAGCTGCACCCAGTCTTGTAAGCACCCTCCCGCCTCATAAATTTGAATTCAATGCCAGCATTGGTGGTCTTCTGTGGTAGTATAATAAAATCCTAAAGGGAATCATGTTTTCTATCGATTTTATACATACAAACGTTACATGTTTGGCAATTGGAAAGTTAAATAACAATTAAACTCAATTCCTAACGTGTACTGTCAAATTCAGAAGGTGGCAAGTATATCACTTCCCGATACGTGTGATTTTATCTGTCCTAATCCCAGTTCGATTTCTGAAGCACATGCGCTTTTCAAACCTAGTTAGAACAAAATATGAATATACATAAAACCAGCCTAAGCCTTATGTAAAGATCATTGCCTATTGGATAGGTTGTTGTCTAATGAATAGTAAAAATTTAATTACACTTATTGTTGGCTGAAGCCGTTTCATATCAAGCATTAGCATACCACACATCTTAACCTGATATGTATTCCCATCTTTAAAGCAAATCTCCGTTTACAGGGAATTTCCTTGACAAGCAATTTCTGCCACCACGTACAAAAATAGCTCGATTTCAGCTTGGTAAGTTTTTTGGAAAATAGTATGCAGTATGTGAAAACATTTGTTTTGACTTCACGTGATTATGTTTATCATCGCTTCATATATAAAGTGACAATGGAAAACTGTACGGCAAAGGTGAGTAACCGTTCTATGGCTCTTTGTATGTGCACACGGAAAGACGATAGACATTAATAGAATATAAATGATAAATATCACCCTTCTTAGTATTTAACAACTATGAAAGAATACGGAGTGTATCGCACCATACTATATCAAATCATTGTTGTGATCTAGGTCGATTTGATTTTAATTTGCTATGAACACATAGGATCTTGTATGTTTTGCTTGAAATGAATGCCTCAAGTATTCTGTTACTATTTATGAGCTCATAATAAAGCGTTTAGTGATCAAAACATGAAGCAACAAATACATTTTTAATTTATTGATAACGTTCAATTAGTACGACTTCATATGTAATTAATTTACAGTGTAATTTCTGACCTCATGGATATGTTTTATTCTTGTTATCAAAGTATTTGCATGATTTAAAGCAAACATGTTGAATCAAATTATTTTATTACTTATCCATTTTTATGTCTGGGAACGCTGCATATTATATCTAACATATTATATGTAGTTGCTTTTCTTGCCAGAATGAAGTTGTGTGCAAATATTTAAATGATCACGATGGTTGTTCATATGGCAATCTTAATTAATGATTAAATATTCTTACACATTTAGTTGTTTGACTAAGAATGCATTTCACACTAACAACCATATATATTGGATAGTACGCATAGTTTGATTTCCTTTTAAAGATATATTTTCTGTTTTTGCAATCGGAAGTCTATTTGTATCTTGCTCCAAATCTTAAGGACAAGTTTATGAAATGTATCGGCTAGATAGAGCTGATACGCCCCAGAATATTGTAAATGTTTCGGCGTTTAACGAATTTTCCCAATTGTGCAAATATACCACGTACAATGATTTGGTAAACAACAACATCCTTTTATACAAGTTGATATGTATCTTGGTGACTTGGTGGTCTTTCTTGTTAGCACCCTTCCGCCTTTAAAAAAACCAAGACGGGAACCCTACTATCATATAAATAATTGAATAAGAAAATCAAATGATAAATCCATTTTGATTTAATATTATATAATGAAAATAAATATAAACAAACTTTCCATTCATGCTGACATTTGAATCTTAATAGTACTATATTCAAACTGAATTTCTAACATTTTCTGTGAATCTCGAAATGTCCATCACAGCAGGATACAATATTCCCTTTTTTCTCATAGCAACTCGACCAATTTCTGCAGCATCCTGCCCTTTTATATCAATGTGCTTTATTACTAGTTTTGTGTGCAGATGCTGATTCTTATTCAGTTATAAATAATAATGTTCCCATCACCATGGTAGATAATCAGGATTTGAACACTTCTCTTAACATGAGTCAAAAGGTCTGAATACCCAATTAAGAAAAATAGTCCTTCCTATAACCATGGTTGTGAAACAGATGTTCGTCACTTCTCTTTACATGGGACCAAAAGTCCAAAGTCCAAGAAACAGATTATGGTCACTACTCTTAACATCAGACCAAATGTGAAAAGTCCAAGTTGTGAATAATAGTCATTCCAATTACCATGTTAGGAATTTAAATTATCCTTACTTATCTTTGTTGGGATTTTACGTCCAAAGTCCCAGTTATGAATAATAGTAATTGCTATTACAATGACATGGAAACTATGATCACTTGTATTAACATAAGTCAAATGTATAAGTACCCAATTATGAAGAAGAGCCTTTACGCAACAATGGTTGTAAAATTGATGATAACCCTCCCCAACCCTTTCCAATGACTGAACCGGAGTATTTCCCCTTACTTATTTGCCTAACAAGTTAAAGTTCATAATATTGAAACGAACATGTTCACTATGACATCGAGTATACTGAACGCTAATAACAAATAGATAAAACAAATGTTAAATGGCAGGCTCTAAAATTAAGGTGATGAGACAATAGATGATATACGTTCAATAGCTTGAAGCAAAATTTGAAATTGTAAACCGATCTTTAAATCTCAAATTTATCATGACAAACAATTTTGAAAAATAATTAGAAGGCAAATAAGTGACTTATGAAAAATATAAACATAATATTGTTTAAAATACAACTATGAAATAATAATCATAAAAAAATATAAAGTCATAGACACACAACAAACAAATATGTGTGGAAATAAAAAATAAAAGATTCCAGACTCCCCTTAATTATGCACACCTACGCCTCTTACAATGATGTCGGTCAAGCACAACTTTTGTACAAGTTGAGATGTATTCAGGGGATTTATTTGGTATATACTATATTACTGATTGAACTTCCAAACAAATAACTCGGAACTCGCAGATTGTTGACTCTGGGGGATTTTTGCGGAAACGAGGTTTACCGAATAAATTTGGTTTAGTAAATTAGCTCCAGCGTTAAGAAAGTACTAGCTAATAACACGGCTTTATTGTTGCACTGCCAGTTTTAACAACAAGAGTATTTGTATGTTGAGGAAATTAACTCCTAGCTATGATTTTGTACGAGCACTTAGCACTTATAGCAACAATAGCCATCATTGAGGTTCAGAGTAGTTCTGAAAATGACGGAATGCGTCCACTACTATAAGCTGAGCAATAGAGGGCCAAAGACGTTCCGGGGATTGGCATCGACATAAAGAGCCAGAGGTTGCTGTTGGAACGCAGCTTGAGCACGCAATATGTTGCAGTCGATCAGGGGTTGTAGGGACAGGTGCATCAGCGTGATCCAACTACCAGACTATTTTGGCTCGGGTGTATACAGCTTTTCATTTTCAACCTCAATGAATTTTCGGAATTCAAGTCACAGACACCTTAAGGCCGACGCACTTCAAACCATGAGCTCGAGCTCAGGGCTCAGTAGCTTCACGGCTTAGGCTCAGCCACAACATATTCACACACACTGCTCTCTATATACTCATGTGCGAAACGAATCAAAGCTCTCTTCTTTAGAATACCCTAAAGGTTGACTGCATGCGCATGAGTATGACGTCAAACAAGAAATTAAAGTTTACGCTTGATGCATGATTTTTTATTTACCAGGTCAGTAGCCATACCTTAACGAAGAACCTGTTTGTTGGCACCAGATATTTATCGAGACACACCGTACAAAATGTTCCTCTGAAACAGACCACACATACATCTTGTATTTTTAGCTTTGAATTTGATAAACCTTCATGAGTTTCAAAATATATTATGATGACTGACTGATTAAAAGCAGTTCTGTCAATGTTAGATGTTGGAATCAGATGGTACAAATGTGAGGTTTTGCAAATTTAAAACCTCCAGTAACCACATGTTACAGTAAACTCGTCTTTCAATGACTGTTCCAAGGCGCTGTGTGGACCAACCTTTTTGGATAAAGCTATTGTGACGAGTGTTCGGTCAGGTTTTGATGATTGGGTGTTTGTGTCTCTTATTCAGTGTCGTTTGGGCATTCGTCTTGTGCCTCTCAATAGGGTCTATATTCGAATAACTGACTACTGGACTTGTGCATTGTATTATCATTGTTTTGTTTCAGCGCATGTGAACGATATAGGATGATATGTTCATTCTGCTATGCGCTTGGATCGTCCATTTGCATAACTCAAAAAAACAGACAAACACAACTCCTAAATTGTGATACATGTTTTATTTTTCTCCAATATTAATATGCAAGTACATATTTGCTTTTGACACATCAGGGTTGTTTACTTTAATTTAAAGAGATTTACAATTATCTTACTTGGAAGTTATTTGATACAATGAATAGTTTGGTATGTTTCAAATACGTAAATCACATCAACTTATACCATTTGGTGTTCATCTAATGTCAGGCATGCATAGTTATCATGTATCAGCGTTCCCTTTTTGTAGGCTAAAGAAAGAAAGAAATAGCACAACTGTGAAAAAGGCTGAGATATTCAGCAATCAGAACCACAATGGCCATCATAATGAAGAATTCTTAATGAAGGAAGATAAGCAAAAACACACGACCAGTGTTGACGAACAAAAACATGATAAAAACATATTTTCTTTGGATAAATTAGACAATTTGTACACGCGTATAATGACATTTGTCTTCGTAGATGCAGTTCGCAAAATGTTTTTACTGCTCTACGCATTGTCATTTGTATTTTATAGCACATTTGATTATCGAATTAGCTAATACTCTATAAAGGTTTAAGCTTTTTACCGTTCATAATCAAAGTAGTCCGTACACTGGTTATAGAGAAATAAAATAAACCTGTGCATTAACAAAATGGTCACCCTTCGACTCACAATCCCATTGTATTCAATTATATGTATTTTGATCTGAACTTCAGTAGTAATAATAACCGAAACTCGTTGTCAGACATCAACTAAATTAGTATCGTTTTAAATGCGATGAAATTGCCTTTTTTAAATAAATGATCATTGAAAGTTCAAATTATAACTCTTTTGTTATTATTATTTTAAAATGTGACACCAAATACTATGTTTCGCCAAAACGTTCGTAACACTTTCGAAAATACTTTTATAATTAGAAGTGTGTGCATAATTGCTGTAAGGTATTTGTTCAAACTTGTAGATAATAAAGCTCAATTGAAACGCAGTTTAAAACAATCGTTGCCAACATCAACTATGTTAATAAATCCCTTGTAACATGTGTTATAAATATTCGTGTGTTGATTTACTCAAACTTATATTTTATAATAAGAAAAAAATGTATTAAAAGTCGTTCACTATATGGCACCTAAAATATTAAGCGTCGAAAACATGTGTTACTTTTGGTGTACAAAGTCTTGGGCACTTTGGTAAAAATCCATGATACATATACATATACAATGCGAGAATCGATAAGGGCGCACTAACTAAAATCATCAAATTATTTTACAAGGAAAGAAGGGTATACGCAAGCAGAGACAACAGAAGGCTTCCGAAAGCGGCAGCCATTTTTTCCTTCCCGCTGCAGCCACCAACTTTCACCGTTAGTGTGAGGACGTTGCTCTCGCCGCCGGTGATCATGCCTTTAATGGCGACTGTGTACTCGTCTTTTTTGGTCTTGTCGAGGGTAACACCGGCAGCCGTTGTCACAGCTCCAGAAGTTTGATCAACAGCAAAGGTGGTATCTGGAATGGTTACGCGATTCAGGGCATTGATAGACAGATGTATTCGAACAATCCAATTTGCAATTGCGTTATTAAACAAACAATTATTTTGTATTACAAATACATAACATAACAAAGATATGCTCCAACTGCTGAATACAAACAATATTGTTATTGACTTTTCTTCTTGTAAACAGAACGGTTTTTTATTCATTGTATTACATACTGAATACCCCTCGTAAGTTCTAAATTCGAAAAGGACAATATATTTTAAACATTTCATTCAATTTACCATTAATGACTAATGCGTTTGATGTAATGTTTTAAACAAAATGTTGTTTAAGCAACGCAATATCAAATTAGATCTTGTCATATTAGGGTATATAAAGAAAAGTAGATTATTTTTTATAGTAATTGTATATCGTGAATTGGTGTACATCATATGTTCAGGGCTGCTGCTGTTTGAATTTTTGGTAAAATGTATGTAAATTGTTAGCAGGTTTTTTGAAGGGTGCTGCACTCTCTTATTTTTGGTAGCGCCCTTTTGTCCTCACGGAGACCATCATTGGCACCCTTATTTAATTAAATGCTGAACAATATATTCTCTAAATTGTGTATTTTTTTATTTAAACATTTAATATAATTATATAATTGATACAATTTTTACATGTTTGGTTGTTGAAATATGATATAGCATTATCTGTCAAGTTCATAACATTTAAGTTGTTCACTGACGAAACAATGTGCCTTTTTCCCTTAAGATCCCTGTCCCTCTTTTGCAGCATCCTGCCCTTTATAATCTAGCTAAAACATATATATATGTATATATTTAATCCTATGTGTTACGACCATAACCTCGAGTCAGTCCATTGTCTTTGGGTTTTTTAGACTGTCGGCTACAAGCCGACAGTCTTTAGAGAGCGGTATTTCAGAAACGCGACTAGTCGGCTGACACGACATATTGAACATGAATATATTAATACACACCACCTGCGTAGCAACAGAACTACTTACGTGAATGTGGGGCGTCAAGTATCTGCTTATGTGTATTTAACGCGTTATTGCCTTTTTTATGACAACCATTGCGTGTTACTCTTAGTATAGTTGTACCGTTGCAATTCGGTGAGTTTTATTGAACAAAATAATGAAAAATAATGAAAGTATAGCATTTACATACGAAGTCATTTTACCCTACATCCAATAGTAAGCTACACCACATGTTTGCACCCCATGTGACGTCACACATATCCCGGCATACTAGACTGACCCGGCAAACCCCGGCAAAGAACTTATTTTATGAATGAAAGCTATTAAGAAATAAATCATACGCGGTTAAAGAGTTCATGTCATGTAATATTTTGTGAAATAGCTTTTATGTTGCAAATGATTTTTTTCAGCAGCAATCGAACTATTGTATTTGTTTGAGTAAATTATTTGATTATACCTATCACAGTGTGTCAACGT
This sequence comes from Mya arenaria, assembly GCF_026914265.1. Classification (NCBI taxonomy): domain Eukaryota; kingdom Metazoa; phylum Mollusca; class Bivalvia; order Myida; family Myidae; genus Mya; species Mya arenaria. Next base: position 52,409,712 of record NC_069128.1, on the reverse strand, counting down.
TATGCCTATTGTTATTTTGGACTATAGGGTGTAGTTTTTAAAGTCATACACAATATGGCGGCGATTATGCGGAAATGAAATTGAATGTTACTTCGAACACGTTCTTCTACAAAATAACTGACCTGTATTTAGTGCTATTGCTTAAACATCAATCGAAGCAAAAATGGCATCAATGTATGCGTCTAAAAATGTTAAATTTAGATGGAGACAATCCAGAAATGAGCTGCCAGGAAGTGATCGATTTCGGACACGAAGGTACATGTACATTAGTCTGAAATAATAGACGTGTTATACGGAATTCTTCCAATCCCTAACGTCTAAACGGTTTTGTGCAAAAAGCGGGGGTGTTTGAAAAATATTGAAATTGTATTAAGTGAAGTATTTTATGGTTGAAATGGATAATAAAGTAAAGATTTATATTCATATTTTACCATGGCAGTGCAAAGCTATTTTGCAAAAAAAACAAGCATTTAATGCATTAAAACACATTATTCACCTTTTCATGAAAAGGAAAGTTGACTGACAGAGACAATAATTATGCCAAGTGGAACAACTTGACCCAATCGTAATAATTCGGCCACCTCCGACAAGCTTCGAGATAATACAATCGTAACAACTTGGCCTTGGCCGAACAATCTGAACACCTCAGCCAGTATCCAACAGGGATTGACTATCTCGAAGCTTACCGAAGATGGCGAGTTGTTACAATTGATGGCCGAAATGTTCCGATTGTTGTAAAATTGTGAACTGCAGCCTTGCAGGTGCCCTTCATGTATATATTGTTATGTTTTGACAGAATGAAATGAAGAAAAAACCATCAAACTCATAATTATTTGCTTGATATTACTTTTTGGTTACGAAATTTATATAAAATAACATTATCTGGTAATATTTCTTGTTTTTATGATATGTTATAGATGCAATATGCTTTAACCCGGAATCCCGATCGGAATAACTACCCACTTTTCGTACAAAACAATTTGTACGTGAAGGATTTGCTGTATCAAAAATCGTAAAACAATCTGTCAACGCACAATTATTTGGACCTGAAGGTACATCTAGCTGATCTACATCTCTTAGTCTAAATATTTGTACGTTGACGGACTCTTTTTACGAAAAAAAAAAATGTATATATATATAGATATGGCAAATCCTTCACTACAACATCTTCATGTTACTTTCAATTCAGAGTTGATAATTTACTAAAATTATTTCGCATTTTTAATTGTTGTTTAACCTGAAACGTCTCGACCATCAAAAAAGAACATATATGCTTCAATAGTCTAAAAAAATAGACGTGTTATATGGGATTCTTCCAATCCCTTACGTCTAATCGGGTTTGTGCAAAACAGGGTGGGGGTTGAAAGATATTGAAATCGTAGTTAGATAAGTATTATATGTTTGAAATAGATATTAAAGGTTTATATTCATATTTTAGTTATTACCATGTAAGTGCAAAGATTTTTTTTCACAAAACAAGCATTTAATGCATTTAAACACAACCATTTTACATCTATGTAAATCTATGCACCGCAGCCTTGCAGGTGATCTTCATGTATAACAGTTTATATCATTATGTTTTGACAGTATGAAATGAAGAAAAACACTCATCAAACTCATAATATTTCGTCAGCTTTTATTTTTTGTGTACATAACTCATATTTTAGATATATATAATTATCTGACCCGGAATCCCAATCGGAATAGCTACCCACTTTTGGTACAAAGAAATTGTATGTGAAGGATATGCCATTTCAAAATTTGTAAAAAGATCAGTTAAGTTACTATTATTTGGACTAGTGCTTCAAGTATTTGATTTATTGTCTCTATAATGTATAATGCACCTGTCAATTGTAGAGCCAAGCTGGGAGCTGCCTAAAAATCAGTTACCCAGTTAGCTCAGTTTGACAGATCTCCATGCAAGTGTTCACATGGTCGTGGGTTCAAGCACCATACCAGTAGCATCTTTTCTCAAAGGTTTACTTTAGAACCCATCATCCAGGAGTAAACAATTATGATTTTTTTATTAAATATTACAGGCCATGTTCTTTTGTAAACTTTCAGATTGAGAAGTGCCTGGATACAAGGCTAGTATTGTTAACATCATCTGATACAATCAACTGGAACAAAGCTGAAATGGCTGCCTGACCTGACTTAAAAATTGGATGGCAGTACATCAGACTAGAAGATTACAAGTATTGAGGTGGACAAAATGAAACCTGAGCCTACCAAAGCTGACAGATTGCACAAGAAACACATAAATGCAGGTATTTACTGAGATATTGTAATTATTTTTTGAAACTTCTCATTCATTTAGGAAGTTCAGTTGAAACAGAGTTGGCAAAAAAAATGAACAAAGGTATATACAATTTGAATTCTAATTCAAATGAGAACTTTACTGGCCAGCACAGAATGGTAAAATGCTAGTCTACCAATATAAATGTGCCTGGTTCGAATCAGTAAAGCTGATGAATGTACTGGTTGTGTAGCCAGGATGTGAGTAGGTCTGCACTTGGTTGATAATGCATATCATATGTTTAAGCTGCACTCTCACAGATTGTGTGTTTTACCAACTCTTTTTTTATTTCTTGGTCTTGTAATGAATTATTTTATGTGAATTTCTGAACACTGGACATAACAGACAACTGGAAAAAGGGTATCGCTGCTTTCTTATATTAATTCAGTCAAAAAAGACAACTGAAAATATTGGAACGCTGTTTACTTATTTTAATACGGTCAAAAGATGATGTTCTGTGCCAAAAATCTCATTATTAGTAAAGCGTTAGTAATGCTTTTAACCATAAAACCAATAGTTACAAATGTAAATATAAAAAACATGATCTTATCTTTTGTCAGCAGTCTTATTTCATCAGTTTTCATACTGCTTTTCATTAGCTTATTCCAAGCCAAAAAGTAAAAGAAGTTGTCAAAACCTTCAATCTGTGACTGAGAGTGCAGCACTCTTACAGATTGAATGTTTTGACTACTTTATTTATTTTTTGTCTTGGAACGGGCCAATTTATGTGAAAATGCATGTTAACCATTCATATAAGATTGCTGACAATAAATTTGTCAGAAAATGTTTATATTTAAGTTCAAAATGTTTTATGCATTTTTCTTAAACCGTTAGTAACGCTTTAAGCCATAAAACGTTTTCGACCTGAAATATGGAAGTCTGCAATCTAATATTTTGTCAGTAGTCTTATATCACTGGTTTGCAGATATTTTAGCAAAAAAAATGGTCATTCCAAGACAAAAAATACAAAAGTTGTAAAAACAGTAAATCTGTGAGAGTGCAGCTTTAAATGACTAAATGTTTTGATTTGGCTCAATTTTCACCTAAAATCTTATAGTTTTGTGGCATCTAAATGGTTTGTTTTTAACAACATTACATGTGCATATGTATATATTTGTTCTTAAATTTGTAATTTAGATTGGAAGATTCATTCTCTGGAAAGTAGAAAAGGGCATGTTACATACTGTTATCACTGCCATGACAGAAACCATATTGAGGAGCTGGTCCACCTGTAGGAAGAATTGCGCTATTGGTTGGAGCAGCACTATAACCCAGCCATACACCAGCACTTAGTTTGTCATAGGGAGCATTTCTGAGCAGTTATGGAGACCACTAACTATGCAGGTATGTCATAATCAAAATCTTGGTTTTTATTTTTTTTTTATAATTTAGCATCTGTTGAGAAGAAATTTATTTCTAGATTGAAGGCACACACTATAGATTGATGCCCAAAAATAAATTTCTTATTTTAATGCATTATCATGTCTAACTCATTTGACTTAAATGATCAAAGCAAAAGAAATGCAAATGATTAATCTGCAGATATACAAATGTAAGCTTTTTTAACTGGGGAAATTGTTGCCACTTGTCTATTAATTAAAGAACACATTTATAATTAATAATGTTTAATCTGTACACAAATCATATGCCTTCTTTGTTTTAACCATCAATGTCAAAGAGTCCAGCATGATAATGCATTAAATTGAAAAAAAAATGCATTAATTTATATGAACCCTTTAAAACAAAGACATTTCCTAAATCCAATAAAAAATAATTGAATATTGATGCAGAGTTCAGTTAGAATATAATATAACTTTTTTTGCAGTTGTTGCAGTGAAACTTGCACCAGTGTGTTTTCTGTGGAGATAAAGAGATAGTGTCCAGCAAAGCAATGAAGACCCAACTCAAGATCTGACCTTGTAAGGCCAATATGAAATATCTGTGTGGGAAAATGGGAAAAACCTGCAGTCAGGAATGCACGGAAATCATCAAAAGAACAGTGTTAAATTAATCTTGAATAACTTGACATTTATTTTGTTTGACATATTTATTCATGGTGCAGTGAAAACATTCTTTTTTTCTCATGGTTATTTAAATTTAGAATTGATAGGAGGGAACATCACTATGTAGTTTCATGTTCATAGTCAGATCAAAACCCATGTACATGCCCAAATGAGCATTCGAAAATATCAAAATGGTACTTGTTGTATGTAGTGTAAGTTAATTAACATAATAAACAAAAATATTTAATCAATTTCAATTTATTATGCCCCTTTCAAAGAAGAGGAGTATATTGCTTTGCACATGTTGGCAGCTACGTCCGTCTGTCTGACAGTAGACCAAAGCTTCTCCGGGTGATAACTCTACAATTCCTAGACCTATTGTCAAACTTGACATGAAAGTTTGGTTTAACCAGTAGATGACCCCTTTTGATTTTAGGGGTAATATGGTCAAAGGTCACAGTGACCTTGAATAGGAAGGTGTCAAACCATACATCTGACTGATAAGTTGACAATGCCTGCACCTATGGCCCTCAAACTCAACATGGAGGCTAAGTCTGACTATTAGAAGATCCTATTGATTTAAGGGGTCATTGGGTCAAAAGTCAAGGTCACAGTGACCTTGAATGCTAAAAGGTTGTACTAATAATGACTGGACAAAGCCTGCACCCATGGCCCTTGAACAACTTGACTTTGGGGTTGGGCCTGACCAGTAGGTGAGCCCAATTGATTTGTCACAGACCATTGAATGCAAAAAGCTTGCCTGCGTGACAACTCGACAAAGTCTGCACCCATGGCCTTCAAACTTGAAATTTAGGTTTGGGGTGACCAGCAGATGACCCCTTTGGATTTGGAGGTCAAGGTCACATCTCCAATATTGGTCATTAAAACTATGTCATTTACTTATTCCCTGCTGCTAAGAGGATACATGTTTATCAGCAAATATCAGCCATCATCTGAATACGAGTGAAAACTGTACCAACTACCCTCATACTTTGAATAGCATAATCTTAAAACTGCCTCAAAGGCATCTTTTGTCAATGAAAAACCAGCTGTCATTTCGGTCCATGCATATTTCATTCAATTGTCCAGATATTCTTGACAACATGGCGCTAATTAATGCTGCAGGTTTGAAATTTAAGACATTAGTTTTTTTTCTTCAGCACCATGCAGATTTATTAACACTTTTATAATAAAAACAAACTAGAAAACAAATTTTAAAGATATTATTTTTTATATATATTATATATATATATATATAAATTATATTATATATTTTTTATTTAACGTTACCTCCCTTCAGGAAATGGTTGTCAATTTTTCGCTCCGTGAAATGTTTAAATATAAAATGACCTAAAGGTTTTTAAAGTGTCAACACTTGCAAATGTGATTGGGATAATGTAACTGGACTTATATATAAAAACTGGAACTAAAGGTACTGTTACTTGAAGTAATAAAAAACGCATTGTTCTCAAAATTTTCACCTGGATATTAGTAGCCATTTTATTGTGACCACGACATACATGTGTGATAGCTGTTGTTACATGTAAAAACTTGAATACATCAGTACATAATAGTGTAGAGGATTACAAAGGATTATTTTCTGCGCTCATAGTTCTGGTCGCTCATTAAACTACACTGCGCAGCGAAAGTTATGTCTAACCCAAATAGTACATCTACCCCGATTTCTAAGTCGGCGGCCTCCAAAAGGGACTTATCATCACCCATGGACGATGCCGACACCAAAAAGTATAAACTGTCTGAATCAAACACAACAGTACATATTGAAGATACCAGTGGCATCGCCCCTTGTGCACTTTCCAAAGAAGATCTGTTTTATGTCTCAAAGCAAATATCAGCAACATTTCATGCTGACATGTCCACTCTGGTTGAGACACTGATATCAAAGTTAGTGCCTCCTCTTGTCAAGAGTATTCATGCTGACTTAACATCACGCATCAATGCTCTGGAATACGAAAATGCAGAACTTAAAAGCAAAGTCTTTAAGCTTGAAAATGAAGCCGATAGAGCTGAACAATATAGTCGGCGAAATTGCTTGCGTGTTGCTGGTGTCGCAGAAACGACTAGCGAAAATACTGACGACATCGTTTTGGGCATATCTAATGCTGTCTCGAGCGGCTTATCGATCGAAGAAATTGACCGCAGCCATCGTGTTGGGCCGGTGCGCAACGATAAAAAGCCGCGCGACATCATCGTGAAGTTCGTCTCGTATCGCTCTAGGCAAAAACTGTACCAGCGTAGATCAGCTCTCAAAAAGTCTAGCGAGCACTCGTATGTTTACGTCAACGAAGACCTCACCAGAAAACGAAGCTCTCTTCTTTATGAAGCTAGAAGACACGCCAAAACTGGTTCCCTGTTAGGCGCCTGGTCGTCCGACGGGAAAGTGCTTATTAAGGACAAGGCAGGCAAAATACATCCTATTAACTGTCCTGATGAACTGTACGCTGCTCTACCTGCAATGTCCTATGCCTCAGCGGTGCAGAAATAATACACATTTTCGTCATATGACACAGACTTTTTTGTTCTGCAGTATACTTCGATCGTTAATTTGCTCGTCAACTGGCGAGTTCACCTGTACCATATTCATTGTAATCTCGTCTTACTGGCCGTTCTGCATCCGTGATCCTATAATATTAAATTAAACAATTCTGTTCAACATATCATTTATCTTTTATTATTATAAAGTGATTGTAATACTGATAAATTATCTTAGCGACGACTGAACAGATAATCCGTTACTATTCTTTGAAAAATAGCAGTGTTATTATGTCACCATATGCTTTTTATAAACTGGTATAACATGCATCGTACTGATTAAATAATAAGCTATCCACTCTAAGCTATGTTTAAATATATAAATTATCGATCTTGATATTTAAATATAGCCTTAAAGATATATTTGGTAATATCCATAAAATATTGAAGATATTGTTACTTGTTTTTAAACATTTGGATTATACCAACATAATATTTTTCATAACTATAATATATATAGTGTAGATAAAGTACTTTTGTTGCCAAATTTTAAGAGAAAACAATACAAGTCCTATTTGTAAGATATTTTATGCACTATTGTTTTGACCAATTCACCATTATCATGTATCGTGGAACATTATATTTTTGTTCCGTTTTTCTTTTTACTTCCATTTTTGTTCACTCATTGTGTCTCCAAGATATTACACTGTACTCTGTAAACAGATATGAATTCAGCGACCGCACTGTTGTATACTTCCTTATGCGACTGCGTCTCTTCTGTACACTTGTTTCACATATAACCTAAATATGCCCCTTGAGTTTGTTCATTCCCCTACTCAACAAACCTTTGACATAGGATCAAGACTTACTCGTCTCTTAACCCTGTTGTTTTCCCTGGTAATATTGTTCAACACCATCTTCGCTTTCTCAGTGCTTGTGAACTTAAAGTCACTAGACACCTGTGGTAAGATATACCGTGGTCTGCAATCCAAGAAGTATGACCTAGCAGGAAGCCGAGTGTTCCAGTGTAATAACACTTTTATTAGGAATTGTATACTCACACTATCCATATGTACTCTTTGCACCTGGTTGGCAGTACTTCTTAACCAGAGTGGTGACATCCATCCTAATCCAGGCCCTGCAGATCACTCATCACGATCATCGTTAGATTTGTCCCATAATTTATCCTTGGTTCATTACAATGTCCAAAGCATATTACCAAAACTTGACATAATCAAAGCTGAACTTCTAGACTTCGATGTTTTAGCGTTTTCGGAAACTTGGTTATCACAGTCAGTTGACACCAACAATATTCTTCTTCCACATTTTCAGGCTCCTGAACGCAAAGATCGGGCAACCAACAATTATGGAGGTGTTATTTTATATGTCAAGGAAAATATATTTTATAAGAGGAGATTTGATCTAGAAGTTCTGGACACTGAATGCATTTGGATCGAATTGGCTATTAAACCTAACTTGAAGATGCTTGTTGGATTGTTTTATCGACCTCCAAACACTTCTGCTGTCTTGGATTCACGTATTGAGGAGTCTATTGACACGGCTGTAAACACTGATATTTCTAACATTGTTTTGGTGGGTGATTTTAACTTGAATGCTACTCCATATTGTATCAGTCCTAAAATAGTGTCTTTATGTCAGCAATATGGTCTTACCCAATGCATTGATGAGCCCACTCATTTTACCGAACATTCTTCGTCTATTATTGACCTGGTATTTTTAAAAAATACTAGAAGTTTGCTTCTCTGTGAAGTTGGAGATCCCTTGTTTGATCAACAAGTTCGCTATCACTGTCCCACTTTTGTCTTCTTTAAGTTTTGTAAGCCAAAGTTAATTTCTTATCGTCGTCTTGTATGGCTGTATGACCGTGGTGATTACAATACATTTAGAGCACACCTCGAAGATTTTGATTGGGACTCGATTCGCTCCAATGATCTTAATACATGGGTTTCTCGTTTTACTTCTACTATTATTGATGGTGCCAAGCGCTATATACGTAATCGTATGATCACTATCAGACCTCAAGAACCCAGATGGATTTCATCGGATATCAAGAGGCTCATTCGTCGTCGCAAACGCTTATATAAAGAGGCGAAGAGGTCAAACATACCATCTACATGGAGGAAATTTAGAGAGCTACGGAATCTTATTATTTCCAAAATTAGAGAAGCCAAGGCTTTGCATATTGACTCTATCTCTAAATCTCTACTCGAAAAGAAACATTCCAAAGGCTGGTGGTCTACCATTAAACAATTCATGTCCCCTAACTCTGGTTCTCTTTCGATTCCACCTTTAGTTGTTGAATCTGGTATTATTCATAGCAATGCAGATAAGGCTGATGCTTTCAACACTTTTTTTCGCCAATCAAACACATTTCACAGAGCCTAACAGTGAACCTGTACCACCGACTTACCATATATCCTCCCTACTAGCAACAGTCGTTTTTAGTCCCTCGGATATAGAGCCACTCCTTCGTTCTTTGCCACTAGGGAAAGCTGTAGGTCCAGACACGATTAATAATCGTGTTCTTATTGAACTATCTGCCGTCCTCGCAAAACCACTAAGTGATATTTTCAATTATTCGATGTCTATTCCATCCTTTCCTGATTCCTGGAAGATTGCTAATGTTTGCCCTATCTTTAAGAAGGGTGAGTCTAATCTTGTCGCTAATTATCGACCTGTATCTCTACTTGACTCACTTGGCAAAGTCTTTGAACGTGCAGTCTATAAGCACTTGTTTAACCATATTGTAGACAACAATATATTGACGGATTTTCAGTCTGGCTTCCGACCATGTGATTCAACTGTGAATCAACTATCTTTTATATATAACAGCTTCTGTGAAGCACTTGACAACGGTAAGGAGGTGCGTACCGTATTTTGTGATATAAGTAAAGCCTTCGACCGTGTCTGGCATAGAGGCCTTCGTTCGAAATTGCATGCTATTGGCGTCCGAGATCATTTGCTTCACTGGCTTGGTAGTTACCTACAACACCGCAAACAACGTGTTATACTTCAGAATTCTTCGTCTTCCCTTCGTTACATTAAAGCAGGTGTTCCTCAAGGTTCCATTTTAGGACCCTTGCTCTTTATCATTTATATTAATGACATTGTTCGCGACATCGAAGCTAACATCAGTCTTTTTGCTGATGACACTAGCCTATCTATGGTAGTCGATACCCCTAACAATACTGCTTCTGTTCTTAACTCGGACAGAAGATAAGCCGTTGGGCCGATACTTGGTTAGTCTCCTTTAATCCCCAGAAAACCAACTCAATGATGATTTCCAGGAAACTCCACCGACCCATACATCCCCCTTTGACTATGCTTAACCATAACATTTCAGAGACTTCCTCCCATAAACACCTCGGTATGTTTCTTTCTAGTGACTGCTCCTGGTCTGCCCATATTGATTATATCAAAGACAAAGCATGGTCCCGTGTTAATATTCTACGTTCGCTCAAGTTTACTCTTGATCGTCTCACCCTTGAGACAATTTATATGACCTTTATCCGACCATTGCTTGAATACGGCGATATTATATTTGACAACTGCACTGCAGGGGAAAAGCAGGAACTTGACAAAATACAACACGAGGCTGCGAGAATCGTCACAGGTGCAACAAAGCTAGTTTCTATTGATAAACTTTACAGTGACCTGAACTGGCAGCCCCTTTCAGATCGCCGCACCAACCACAAACTTATTTTTATGTTTAAAATCAAATCAAATATTAGTCCTACATACCTTGTTAATCTCATTCCTTTACGCCCAGCCGATCCTAGGTACAATCTTCGAAACTCTTCGGATATTCCACTTATACATTGCAGATCCACACTATACTATAACTCTCTTGTTCCGTCTGCCATTCGTGCTTGGAATACTCTCGATTCAAGTTTCAAGTCCGCTGACTCAATACAAAGTTTTAAAAGGCTGATTAGTAATACTCCTAAGGTTCCTCATTATTTTAACACAGGACCTAGGCGTTTACAAGTCCATCACACTAGGCTTAGGCTAGGCTGTAGTCTACTTAATTATGATCTTTACCGGAAGAATATTGTTTCCTCACAAGCTTGTCTCTGTGGTGACTCTGAATCTGTCCGCCATTGTATGTTATTTTGTCCCCTTTATACCTCCTACAGAGAGGATATGTTCGAGTCAATAAATTTGCTCGTCCCTGGTACAGCTATCACGCTCGACTTATTGCTAAAGGGTAACGTTCGATTTACTGATCCCGTCAACTCGCAGCTTTTTTCTATTGTTTACTCATACATTGATTCTACCAAGAGGTTTCTTTGAGTACTAACTCTCTAAACAGCTTATGTGTGCGTTGAAATTCATCTAATCTGTTTACTTTGAGACACATCATTCCCATAATCTTCTACTGTTTCTAATGATTTTGTATTATGAGCGCTTAACTCATTTTATCTATATGTTTGACTTACTAAAATATTTACATTTTACTATAGCAATATTCATTTGTAGTACCGCTCAACTTAAAACTTGCTCTATGTTTGATTTATTACAATACTTAAATTTCATAATAGCATTATTCTTCTACATTTATTTTAGACATATTCATCTTCTTGGTAAATATAATAAATGATATTTTGTGCGACAACCTTTTTCTGATTCGTAAAGTATACATGCATACGAAAATGATCTATATAAGCTATGCTTTCGATCAAATTCTTTGTTTTTCATTGATGTATATATGTTGTCTTGTGTTATTTTCCTCAATAAATATGTTTAAACTAAAGATATTAGTTTTTTTCATGGTATGATGCCACAGCACCATGCAGATTTGTTTTCACTTTTATATCAAAGAAAGTAACTCGAGCACAAATTTTGTAGATATGTGGACTCTGTTGATAGAAGTTCTGGGAGGCATTTTTAGGCTTGAAAGAGCATCATTTTAAAGTTATATTTTTATTATGTCCCTTGAATCTTGGGTATAGTTTATATTGTATTTGCATTTTAAAGACATTGGCTTCAACAGACCCTAATGAAATGAAGGAATGTAATTGCTTACTGAAACTGTTATAAGCGACGTCATAAATTGAAGCAATTTTAACATAATTTGAATTAAGAATCTTGTAGGCCATTGGATACATGATTAAGTAGGGCCAATATATTTGTGCTTATTATAATCACATTTATCCTTCTTCATCTACCTTAAAGAGTGTCCATCATTTGTATGAAATCATTTGATCACGTTTCATTTGAAAGAACTTTGCGGTAGTGTTTGCTTGCTTCAGTTACGTCACCGACAGTCTTGCAGCGCTTTCAGCGCTTTGATTATAGATAGTTGTCCGATTAGCGCAGAAGTAAGCGCATTCGCTACTCATCAAGGCGCCTCAGGTACGATTCCCGGCCTGGGCGCATGTGAGTTTGGTTCGTCATCGCCAAGCCATACAATGGGTTTCCTCTGGGTACTTCAGTTTCCCTCACAACATAAGACTATAATCATGTGTGAAATCGTTCATAACGTGATTAATATAATGCTTAAATAACTTGTTTCACAATCGTTGCAAAATAAATAATTTAGGTACGTACCAGTAGTCGTGTAAGTGTCGACACCGGCAGCAGAAACGTCACCAACCGATTCACCTATTAAAAAAAAAGGTTCGTTATGTTCAATAAGCAATAGTTGAATTTCAAAAAGCGTTTTAAAGAGTTTTGGCTTTTTAGGGCCATAGTTTTAACGCTGATTAACATCTGGTAGTAAATTTTGAGATTCAAAAACGTATTTAACCTGCTAATTGCCTCATAAACGAATGTCTTTTGGTCCAATAATTAGCGAAAAAAAAGAAGATAAATGAAATTTATAAAGTAAGGCGTGACCAGCAGGTAATCGCTGTTAACAGATAGATATTCGTAGAGCATAATATCATATCTTTATATCGAAACAGAGCCAGAAGTATCGTGCAATAAGAAGAGTGCAAATTAATGATGTTCACTTATTCGCACGCTACATGTATGCTGCTCTTAACAATGCTATGAACGCTCAAATATGATTTCAAGAATTCGAGAAGAGACCGCAGTATGTACTATGTGTAAACTATTTGAAGAGATAAAAGCTCATATCAATGTAATGTATACAACGATGTTTTTACTTTCAACTATTCTAAACCATTTTACATTTTCGCAACATATTTTTAAGTATTTCCTACATTATGCGTACATTGATATATCATTGTCTGTTTACCGCACATTAATACTTGCATAGTTACAGCCCTGTCTTATGGTTACCACTTTGGTATTATAATGAATGTGTAAACAAAAACAAAGAAGAAATCACTCTCCAATATAGTTCAATATGCAATTAAAAGATAATGTCATAAATAGTTTAAACACCGGTCTTCTGAATTTAATATTGACACCAATCATTGGAAATTTGTCAAAATTTCAATCGGTAATTTCTACCGACCTGGACCTAAACCGTCCTTTACGCATAGCTCTTTCGTTGTTGTGGTAAAAGGGCCGACATCTCCAATTTGCACTGAAACAGTAGCAGTTCCGGTTACAGTGCCATCTGTGGCTCTGAAATTAAAAAAACCGTTTGTAAGAACGCTGATATCAATGAAAATAACAAGACTTCAGTAAGTATAAGTTAAAACTGTAATCGTTCTTACGGATATATTCAATTACCCAACAGTTGACAGATAGTCGTTAACATAGTAACACAGGCAAAGTTGTCCCGTTAAGGTCGTCGACGATGCTGCATGTCTTTATAGTCTAGTATGAATTTTTGTTTTAAACAGTTATATTGAGATAAACCATTTGTTCTTTTGTTATAGACTTACTCGAGTTTAAGAACCAATACATTATTAACTTCATAGTCCACTGTGGCTGAAAGCGTAACAGTGCCTACAGTAGCGACGGATAATGTCACCACATTTGGAGTTCCGGTGACCGTGTATCCTGAGATTGCGGTGCCATTACTGGCCGCTGTAAGTGAAACAACTGTTGCTCCTGCAGTTGAGTTCTCGGGCAATGGTGCAGTAAGTGTTATTGTTCCATTGGCCCCAGTTATTGTGCCGTCACCGGACCATCCAGTGATAGCCGATTCTAAAATAGATGTATTTCTTAGTTTAGAAGATTATATATATCATTTTATTATACACCTATATGGTAATTATATGTTATTTGACCCAAAAATAATTCCATTGTATATTTGAAACGGCTATTTATATTTTAATAATGGTTCTTTCGTTTTTTGTTATTTGAATTTATGTAATTTTCGTCCATTTTCGTAATTGGTCAAAAGGCTTCCTGTGTCAAAGTGTACAATATAATGTTCAACGACTTATAAAAGCTGTGAGATAATGAATAAGTTGCTTCATCCATGTTTAAAGAATAAATATTTATATTTTAACTTAGTTAAATTAGATTCGTTTGTAAATGTGCGACATTTTTACTTATAAGTGCAATATTACAGCTCTGTACCTGTCTGCATCTGCCCTCAAACATTTTAGCACAAGAAAAAGTATATGCATTGTTCAAAATAGTATATTGTATCAGTTATGTAATTTGCAACAATCTTTTATGTCTTCAAAAAAGAGGACGATAAAGATCCTACAACAACGAGAACTAAATTCCATAGAATACATTTCCAACCAAAACAGGACAATCGCAAGCCGTTTTTTTCGATAAATGGTTATAAATCAAATATTATTTTTGCTATAATAAAGGCCTTGCTTGGGGTCGGAAGACATATGTATCAAGTCTCATTTCAATATATTGAGCAATGTTTGAGTCAAAGTTGAAGCCTAGTATTGAGTTTATGCGCGCCGACCTCGATCATGACCAATAATGAGAACACCACATCGCTTTAACAACATATCGTTATTGTTGTTTTTTCTTTAAATGATATTTAAATTGAACGACTGGAATAATACAGTAATAAGTGATTTTCTGTTGGTCAAAATAACTGAGACATATTTAATTAAGGCTCAGCTTTCACTCTGCTACTATCCTATGTTTCCTATTTTTTGGAATGAACGCGGTCGTTTATCTGATCGATAGAGTTTGCTAAGTACTCACCTGTAAAGGTTACATGTTTTGGTGAACTTTCAATTTGAAACATTGGTTTGAATGAACGCACGCTCACCAACATTTTGATTCCATTTTTTTTATTATAAAATAAAATAATTCATCGACGATTTATTCGTCACAAAAACGCTGCTGACTTTAAGAAATCACTAAGTCGGAGGCGTTTCAACCTTCTCATATGTATTCATTTATTTTTGTTAATATATATTATTTAGAGTAAGGTAACAGTAATGAATGTTTAACATACCAGATTTTTGAATGCCGCAGAACAACAAAGCACAGAAAACAATTTTCCAAAACATCGTTGCAAAGTTGATCGCAGATTGTGTGTGAAGCGTTTTTCAATCAGCCGATAAGGAACCACAGCCCCCACCTGACAGTTTATACTGCAGAATGCTAGGGTTTCTACGGCAGCAAACAAGATTACCTTATTAAGATAAATTGGTATGTGAGTATGTAAAACAAACTGACACTTGTGTACTCATTGATTTTAATATACGGGTATTTTAATTAAATGGATTATTAAACGGCTACAAGTTCTTCAATAAACAACTACCAAACTATTTTAAATACTGCACTGAAAGCGTTTTGAAAATGGTTTTAAAATATTTACATTTTCAAGTTGTCGATGTTTTATTTGCAAGTAATCGCTTAAAGGGATTTATTTAATCCCTATTCCTGCACCTCTTTACACTGCTGACGATCTCCAGGGGATTTGAATGACAATGCAATACAAACACAACAAGTCATTAATAAAATGCATAATTAGGAAAGAGATATGCGTGGGTACGACTCATCTTTAATTGCACGGACGATTTAATTTATAACGACGCGAGGAACAACTAAGCAAACACAGGATAAAACTTGGATTAGGGTAAACACAGCAGAAAAATATGAGCTCTTCCGTTCTTGTTTAGAGTATATCTTTAAACTGCTTTAATACTTGTATGACTAATAAAGGACCTTCTTTTTATAAATTCAATGCATACAAACAATATCAAACAATAGTAATATACGTCAAGAACGTTATATCAAATAGGTTTTCCTGTTTTACCTCAGCCTTTATCTATAAAATCAGTATAGTGAAAAAAATACTATATGTCAATTTTGCTCTTTCATATTCCATTACACTGGCTTTTGGCACAACTTTTTTCAATTAATTGCAAAATACATGACCTAATTAAATAATATATATTTCGAAAAGCGCAAAAAATATATATAGCGTAATGCAGGAAAGGACGAACGTACCACTGCAATTCGGATCAAATACCAAAATAGCGCACCACTGTAAGGGAAGACGCACCATTGTAAGGGACGTAACTGATTCTCATGCACCACTGTATGGGACGTGACTGATTCTCATGCACCATTGTAAGGGACGTGACTGATTCTCATGCGCCATAGTAAGGAAAAGTGCATGACTCTAATGCGCCACTGTTATTAAATGTCTGTCATTTATTCGCCACTGTACGGGAAACCACAAGCCTTTAACGCGCAACTGTTATGTATGTGACTGCCACTCATTCGCCACTGTACGGGAATCCATATGCCTCTTATGCGCCACTGTTATGTATGTGACTGCCACTCATTCGCCACTGTACGGGAAACCAAATGTCTTTTATGCGCGATTGTTTTGTATATGACTGATACTTATGCCACTCATTCGCCACTGTAAGGAAAACCGGATTTCACTAATGTGCCTAGGTTATGTAAATGACTGCCACTCATGCGCCACGGTAAGGGAAACCACAAACCTCTCATGTGCCACTTTTATAATAGTGACTGCCACGCGTGCGCCACAGAAAGGGAAACCACATGCCCCTTATGCGCCGCTGTTATGTAAGTGAGTGCTACTTATAATCCACTATAAGGGAAACCACATGCCCCTTATGCGCCGCTGTTATGTAAGTGAGTGTTATTTATAATCCACTATAAGGGAAACCACATGCCTCTGATGTCTCAGTGTGATGTAAGTGACTGCCGCTCATGCACCACTGAAAGGCAAACCACATGTTTCTGATGTCCCAGTGTGATGTAAGTGACTGCCGCTCATGCACCACTAAAAGGCAAACCACATGCCTCTAATGCGCCTCTGTTATGTAAGTGACTGCCGCTCATGCACCACTGAAAGGGAAACCACATGCCTCTAATGCGCCGCTGTGGTGTAAGTGACTGCCACTCATGCGCCACTGAAAGGGAAACCACATGCCTCTAATGCGTCACTGTTATGTAAGTGGCTGCCACTCATGCACCACTAAAAGGGAAACCACATGCCTCTAATGCGCCGCTGTGATGTAAGTGACTGCCACTCATGCGCCACTGAAAGGGAAATTACATGCCTCTAATGCGCCACTTTTATGCAAGTGACTGCCACTCATGTGCCACTGAAAGGAAAACCACATGCCTCTAATGCGCCGCTGTGATGTAAGTGACTGACACTCATGCGCCAATATATGGAAACCAACATGCCTCTAATGCGCCACTTTTATGTAAGTGACTGCCACTTATTAGCCAATTTACGGGAAACCAGTTGCCTCTAATGCGCTTCTTTTATGTAAGTGACCGTCACCTATGCTCCATTTAAGGAAAACAGGAAGCCTCTAATACGCCCATGCTATGTAAGTGACTGCGCCTCTGCTAGGGGAAACTGCTGCCTCTAATGTACCACTGTTATGTAGCGACTGTCCCTCATGTTCCACTGCAAGGGGAAACAGCATGCCACTAATATATCACTTTATTTCAGTGACTGCCACTCATGCGCCACTGCAAGAGGAAACTGTATGCCTCTAATACACCACTGTTATGTATATGTAAGTGACTGCCACTCATGCGCCACTGCAAGGGAAAACTGCATGCCTCTTATGCACCACTATAATGAAAGTGACTGCCACTCATTCGCCCCTGCAAGGGGAAATTGCATGCCTTTTATGCAAAACTGTTATGAAAGTGACAGTCATGCGCCTCTGCTAGGGGAAACTGCATGCCTCTAATACACCACTGGTGTGTAAGTGGCTGCCACTCATGCGCCCATACAAGAGGAAACTACATGACTCTTATACACCACTGGTATGTAAGTGACTGCCACTCATGCACCACTGCAATGGGAAAACTGCATGGCTCTAATACACCACTGTTATGTAAGTGACAGTCACTCATGCGCTCCTGCAAAAGGAAACTTCATGCCTCTAATACACCACTGGTATGTAAGTGACTGCCACTCATGCGCCACTGCAAGGAAAACCTGCATGCCTCTTATGTAACATTGTTATGAAGGTGACTGCCACTCATGCGCCCCAGCAAGGGGAACTGCATGCCTTTTATACACGTATGTTATGTAAGTGACTGCCACTCATGCGCCACTGCAAGGGAAACTGCTTGCCTCTAATATATCACCATATGGAAGTGACTGCCACGTATGCGCCATTGCAAGAGAACTCTGAATGCCGATAATGCACACCTTTTATGTAAGTGACTACCACTCATTCGCCCCTGCAAGGCGAAATGTCATGCCTCTAATATACCATTGTTATGTAAGTGACTGCCACTCATGCACCCCTGAAAGTGATACCATATGCCTCTAATGTGCCACTGTTTTTAAGTGACTGTCATTCATGCGCCACTGCCAGGGAAAATTACATGCCTCTAACGTGCCACTATGATGAAAGTGACTGCAACTCATGCGCCACTGCAAGGGAAAACAGCATGCCTTTAATGCACCACTATTATGTAAGTGACTGCCACTCATGCGCCCCTGCATGGGGAAACTGCATGCTCATAATACACCACTGTTATTCAAGTGACAGCTCTAATGCATCCCTGCAAGGGAAACCAAATGCCTGCCTCTAGTGCGTTATTGTTATGTAAATGACAGTCACTAGTGCGCCATTGCAATTTAAACCGCATGCCTCTAATGCGTCACTGTTATGTAAGTGACAGCCACTCATGCGCCATAGCCAGGTAAACCGCATGCCTTGAAAGCGTCATTGTTATTTATTAAAAGTATTTATATTTAATCTAAATTCTTTATGGATAGAAGAGTTATGTTGTAGCCCACTATCTCTTGACGTAAAGAAAGGTGACAATATAATAATGTTATTAATAAGTGATTTCATATTGGCCCAGTTATTTGTGAGAGGTTAGCTGTATTTAGACATTGCACATACTTATGTCTCGTACGTCCTAATTTCGTAAATCGTTTGCCAAAACGTCAAATCTTCAACATTCGTAGTCCATTTTGTCGGTGTACAAAAACAGATTTATTGTAAAATCCACCAAAGGGTTAAATACTTTTAATTTAGTTAAAAACTTTTCGTATTTCGATTTTATCGAATGTTCCTTATCTCGAAGTAGTTCTGGAGGTCCCTACGACTTCGACATAGCGAGGTTTGACTGTATCTGGATGCCATTTTTATATTTAAAGCTAAAACGTTTAGAAATTAAACGCTTACTATATAACAATTCCATCTTTGAAAAGAAGGCTTTTGAATTAGGAAAGAGATTTGGTTTATTGTAAATGATTGCTCTTCAACCTATCATAATAACAAATGGCACATTTTATCATAGTTGTTGTATTAAATCTAAACAATTTGCTTAGTATCACGGATTTAAACATTTAAATGAACTAAATTAGATTAATTTAAAAGTGTTTGTAAAAGTGTATGTGAATGACCTATGGAATGATATATTGATTCACACATGCATATTAATATACTTTCATAAAATATATATATTTACCCATTTCTTTTAATTTTATTATATTTCTGCTCAGTTTATTTCAGGCATTCATTCAAATAGCTTTCCATACTATAGAACAGATTACCACGCATAACATACAATTGATCAAAGATCAAAGGTCATTTCATAATTCCGTCAAAATATTGTAACATAAATATACCATTTGATGCCATAAATGCGGATCACATACATCAGTGGAGGAATTTGCCAGATTTGGAACCAATGTGATTCCCCTTCAGTGTTTCGCGATCAGGATTTTTTTGTCATTTTACTGCGCAATCGCGCGGCAAAGTATTCATGATCCACCATTAAGCTTTGAATAATATATAATTTTACTTGATTTAAAGAATAAAGCAGAGCTTTATATTGACATACGATGTTTAAATATCGGACTACTTTGTAAAAAACACTTTCACGGAAAGTGATAATATAGTGTAAATGCATCATGTTTTAAAAGAGGATTTCCTTTTGGATTTTGATCCGTGAAAATTGGCCATTTTTTTCTCCAAGCTAGCACGCGCTTTTTAAAGACAACGTTGATGAAGCGTTTCTAGTTTCCACTAGTTGAACCAAAAGGCCCATTATTCCGGTTTTTTGAAAGAAGTAGTCCCCATTTATCATATATACAAACCACCGGAAAGCATATACTAAAACGAGGGTTATTGTTAGATTGTGTGGTTTAATCAATTTAATTTCATTGAGTGAGCGCGAAATTAGTTTTTGGACTAGGGAACTTGTGGCCTAGTTCATAGCCATAAACACGCTATCTGCATTCTCAAGCCGCATCTGGGGGTTCACTGACGTAATGTATTCATACGCTGTATTTTGATTGGATTGCGGTTAGCGAATTTGAATAATCAAAGTAGTACCAGAACTGATTACAATGAAAACATCCAATAAAAATAGTTCTCCTAAGCACAAGAAATGCATACGAAGCGACTGAGTTAATCGGGTTAAGTACATAAATGTTCTTGCATACGGTCAGATTATATGCAATAAGAATATGAATATATTGGAAAAGTACGCATCGAAATTTTTCCGTTCAATGCTCTGTATTAATAGACTGGTACCCTCTTTCTCTCTTATCCGAAATGAAACCAGTACCAGCTCACCGCGGTGCCCGTCGCGCATTCGAAATGTCTTGTAAATTCATACGTAAAGCGAATAAAGCGTGCGGTCTAAGTAGAAAACAACCAGGAAAGTTGGTTTAAAAAAGTATTGTTATCCTTTGTATAGAATGTTGGTATTCCGAAGTCAGTCCCTGTTCTTTTTTTCCACATAATTTCCATGTTTCCGTGATATTTTCTTTTGGATACAAAGTTTTTTCAACTAATCATCGCATGGCACGTACCACTTTTTTAATACAACATGATTTTTGGTATTTATTGTTCAAATACTTATAATGTTAACTAAAAACCATATGCCGCGTAATTTTATATTTTTGAGGAAAAGTAAATCAGGGTACCAGTCTACTTATTGACCTCAAAATTTACTCTGATCAGAGCGGCCGAATGATTCAGACATGTATATTATCACCACTTCCGGATGCTGATGAAGTGAATTTCATAGTGTTTTATTGAGGAAAATTATCAATAAAGCCGACATTGAATGATTACCACCACCAAACGGATTTCAATTTTGCAAAATGGAGATAAAAAAATATCAAATATGCGCATACTTATTTATGAAGTTTCATTCTAAATGAAGCCAAATGTATGAATTTGTGCACAGGATCTGTGAATAAGATGATTGTTTACCTATGTGCATAGAAAAGTCTTGGAGCCACTCTCAGTGTAAGTACATTATTACGTTATACATTTTGTTCAATGATATGGTGATAAGCCATCGCCATTGATAAAACAATCTTTCATGCTCAAATTTGATTTCCTCTCTTATAATGCACCAGTCAATACCACGGCCCCCTCGGGGATATACCGGGGGGAAAGGGCTGTGTTTTTACCTTTCAGGTGTCCTCTTAGCTAAAGAACTTCAGCGAACACATTATATATTACCTTTTTTGACGTGTTGTAAACATCAAAAAAATAAATATCAACATTAAAGTTATGGAAGCCAGAACTAGTGTCCTCGCAATGCCGGATGATTGCGGTGGTTTTGTATTCCCTCAAAATATATCAGGGAATTGCTCTTACCTTAGATCCCCGGGGTGCGGGGACGTTATTCACGGGATTTTACCACCAGTTCGTTCTCGCAGGGCAGGGATTTTACCGGGGATTGGCTGGACCGAAAGTCAAAGTACCTGCTATTCCCTTGGGGGGGGGGGGCGTGGTTACAATTGACTGGTGCATACTTTACAAGTTCTTTTTCTGAAGACGCTCTGTGCCCACTTTTTGTTTTCTAGCCAAGAATGAAATTCAAAAATCAGTCAGGGATACAGTATGGTGATGCATTGTTGTTGATAGATCAATATGAATTTGTGAAATATTTTAGTTTTGAGTTTTATTTAACAATGCAGTGCCGAATATTGTGGAGATAGAATTGAATTTGTATTAATTAATCAGTTGACTTGTGGCGTTTAGGGAACAAAATTAAAATCAAAATATTAAATAAAGTTCCCTTATCACCCAATGTTGTGGAATAGTGAAGTAATGAAGATTTACCCTCACAACAGTCTTTCTCAAATGCTGTCCAGGCTCTTTTATGCTTAAGAATAACTAGCCTCGCGATGTCAGACCAGAAATCTTCTTGGCATGAGATTGGATCACTATTGATCATTATGCACCAGTCAATTGTAACCACGGCTCCCACATCCGAGGGTATACCGGGGATAGCCGGCGAAATGGGCCATGTTTTTACCTTTCAGGTGGCCCCGCAGCGCCGGGTCTTCCCGGAAAATACAGTGTGGATGGGGCTTAACCTAATGTCCCTTGGGTGCGTGGTCATTTGGTGGGGACTTTAGCATCAGATTATCTCCGCAGGGCGGGGATTTTAGCTGGGGTTGGCTGGACCGAAAGTAAAAGTTCCGCAATACCGGGACCGGTAACCGGGGCATGGTTACAATCGACTGATGCATTAGCTTTTGTATTCAGATAAAGTTAAGAATATATATTTATTTATATAAGTTATACTTTGCAATCTAAATCAAAGATTTGAAAAAGGTATCCTGTATCAATAAATGCAAGTATACATAAATGACTGTGCAAATCTTTATGGATAATTAAAACAAATCTTGGTTGTAGACCATTACTACTTAATATTTGATAAATCACAGACATTATAAGATACAGTTTAAAGGGGCTGTACTCAGTTAATGATGAAAAAGCAAAAATTTAAAGAAAATTGTAGAAAATTGACATAAACTTGGTATCGATGTGTACAATTAATGCATTGAAACTTAATAACTGATGATCTCCATAGTTTACAAATGATTTATTAATAGCAGTTATTTCGTGTTTTTCCATTAAAAAAAGATTACTAGGTATGTCTACCGAGTAGAATTCATTCCTTATGCGTGAGCTGCCGTTGAGGTTATTACATGATATTAGCGAGTTAGGTATACATCTGGAAAATTCCACCCAGTAAAAGTCAGTCTTCATAGCATAGTAGATACGACACTTCACTGCATTTTTGTTTTCATTTTGCTATTTTATTTACAATAACGATATCAAAGAGTAAAATATTTTATTAAAAAAGTGTCCTTAGATTTGTTACAGGAAAAAAACAATTGTTGGTGCCAATCTGGTGTACAGTCCCTTTCATAAACAACAAGTGAAGCCAATGCTGTATTAATTTGAGACTTGTAAACAAAAAGAAGACAGCACACAGTTCAGAAAGTGTGACTAATGTGAGAATACCTTACATAATTTATAAATCTTCATGCGATTCAGACAATTTTAATGGTAGAAATCACAAAAAATCATTGCCTTGAATTATTCCTGTCATAGTTTAAAGCTGCACTCTCACAGATTTACCGTTTTTACAGCTTTTTTGTCTTGGAAAGAGCAATTTTTGCGTTAACATCTTCAAACAATGATATCAGATTGCTGGCAAACAATCAGCTCGTAGTTTGTAATATTTCCGTTCGAAAATTAATGTTATATGGCTAATAAACCGTTACTAACAGCTTATGAATAATGTTAAAACATCATTTTTTTAACTTTAATATAAAAATCTGCCATCTAAATTTTGGTCAGCAGTCTTATATAACTGGTTTCCATGGATTTTCGCAAAAATTGGCTCGTTCCATGACAAAAAATAAAAAAAAGTTGTCAAAACGTTCAATGTGTGAGAGTGCAGCTTTAAACTCATAATAAAATTTCAATGCACTGCATTTGACATAATTTTAAACAGATGAAACAATTTTATTTTTAAAAAGCACAATATATCCTTTATGTCACCTTACATTATAATGAATTTATTCAGACCATAATTAAGTGACTTTTCTTGCACTTAAATGTGAACAAGAAAGCTTGGGATTGAACACTAAATGAAACAAGAATGAAATTTAATGAATCACAAAATATCATCAAAATTATACACACAAATGTTCTTTATTATACAAACAAATGAAACTTTTTAGACTTTCAAAAATTTAACATTTACTAAATACGGTTATATGAAATGATGAATACATTTGTAGGATTTGATATCCTACTAGATGTAATTCTGCTTCGTTCATTTTTCTAAACTTTCTCTCAGTGATGAGGAATAAATTTTATTCACTCCAGTTGTTTTCTAAGTTTATGAAAATAAGAACAATTGAAACAATTTATTAACTACTGTTGATCAGTGCAGATTGTGGGAGGTCATGGTTGATTTCAATGAACCACCAATAAGCCCTGCCAAAATTGGATACTGATTGGTCAGTCAGGTGCTTTGGTAGGCATGATTAGCATGAATGTTCATTTTGACCATCATTTATGAATGTTTACAAAATCATTGAATATTGAAATAACAAGCAAAATGTTAGTTTGAATGATGAAAACCATGAAAAATGTGAAGTATTCAAAAGACCATTTCTTCAGCTTGTGTAAATAATGAGAAAATTGTTAAGTAAAATTATTTATTGTTTATCAGGAAAATGTTGAAATCTCATGTTTTGGTCTATAGTGATCATACCTGATTGCTATGTTATTGTCACTCATTGCAATATGTCTTATTCATTGCAATATTTATGTTAAACATTAATTATTATGTTGACTTAAGTTTGAAGATAAGAACTAATGGTATAGGTGATGTGAGAATGATCTCGTAAGTCTTTATTTTAAACCCCTTTTGGTATTGTGAGTTTTTTGCTCCAGTCTTGTTCAGTTTAGCTTTTGAAGATTTTCAAAGTAACTGCAAAACAAGTCCAGCTGTCTAGAAAGTCTATGTCAAACCCTGACCAGATATAATTTCTTGTCTTTTCAAATTACCAACTTGGCAATGGTTTTATCATAACATAGGATATTGGTTTTAAAGAACATGTTAGTGTTTTTTGTATGTGGAATGATATATCATAAGTGGCCCTAAATTGAACATAATTTATAGTTCTCATTGATATTACACATAGCCCCAAGTACATGTTGATCTAAGATTTAAGGCTTGGATGGAGTCAGGACAAGAAAAATCCATGTTAATACATTGTACTTTCCAACGCAAGAACTGTTTGTTTATTCAAGTAAATAAAGCAATCCCCACAACAAGGAACTGCAGTATTGCTTAACCAGATTAATTGACATTATGAGTTGGAGTTCAAATTGCTGCAAGTAAAGGCACATCTAGTTTTCAGAATTATTCAAACTCTGATTTAGCAACCTTAATATAGTTATATGAACTACTTTTGCGAAATGAAAGCTTTTTTAGATTTACAAGGACGGGTGAAAATGTATTTGCCAAATGTACTGCAACACCTGATACCTGTTGCCTAGGAATCCAACAAATTCTTGGCACTTCAAATGTTACAGTACTATTCAATTTGGAGTGCCTGAAAAGAAAGCTTCTTGATTCTACATTCAACATCTTCTTTCTGTATGACATATTGGACCAGGAGAATCATGAACCTACAACCTTTTGCGTCTGTTGAGATAGGGAGCTATCAGGACAGTGACAGAGGACAATACAAGAGGGTTGTCAAAAGCAAAAGGGTTGGGCCACAAGTTTTTACAACATTAGAAAACGGTCCTCCCCTAAATCCGAATAAATTATCAAGATGGTTACGAAATCTAAATATGCATATATAAATTACCTTGCAACAAAATACAATATACAGGGGAAAAGTGGGAAGAGTAATGAAAAAAGGACAAATATTTCAATTCGTCGGAAGTAAGAGCAGAAAAAACACAAAAAAACAACAACTTTTGAACGAATTGAATGATGTTTATGCCTTAAACCTCGTACCGCCTCTTGACCTGTTTGGCTATATTCTTGTATTAGGCAGTATTACTCAAGAGATTTGTTCGAAACGCTTCGTTTCTTTAATAAACGACTGGACTTGTCGGAATAGTATGCTGTTGTCATTCTCATTTGAATTGTTGATACCAAAAAGTAATTTTTCCGCGCTTAATGGGTGGAAAGTGCGTGTAATTAAAAATAGTTGGCGTCTTTCATTAACATATTTTGGACATCTAAAAAAGTAATGATCGGCGTCTTTTAGTGTATTGCCGCAATAACATGATGGAGGTTCACGCAAATGATTATAAAATAAATCCGCATTCAAATTACTGCACGTATTTCTGATTCGAGCATGTTGGACCTGATGAGAGAAAAAATGATGGTACTTCGGTCGCTTTAAACTTATTTCTCAATTTATACTTAAACGAGGACAGTGTTTCTAATTTACGAGTCTCTAAGACTAATCCATTCCATAGTTTAACTGAAGATGGTATTACAGAGTTTGAATAAATTTCTAGTCGACGTGCTACAGCTGCGTAATTCATTTGGTTACGTAAGTTGTAGTTACTTGTATTACTTACAAGATCAGGAAAGTGAACATTTAAATAATCGTGCAGATAACTTCATATCCATGAAATTCGCTTCCACTCTTTCAATATTTTCACACACAGATGAAGAAATTTAATGCAGATTTGTTCAATTCAAAACATTGGTGGGCAGAATACCCGTATGGCATAGTGCTCTATATAGACCCATATACTTTAGACACATCCAGACAGTAAAGTTTGTTTTCAAGAAAATCATTGACATTAATTAAAGTTTGTATATATTTTATATCTTAGATAGGTTAGTATTTGAACCTTAAAGCTGCACTCTCACATATTTTGATAACGTGGTTTTATTTTTTTGTCTTGGAACGAGCAAATATTTGCCAAAAAAAATGCATGGAAACCAGTTACTTAAGACTGCTGACAAAAAAAAAACAGATCACAGATATTTGTATTCAAGTTAAAAAAATGATTTGTATGCATTTTTTCTTAAACCGTAAGTAACCGTTTAAGCCATAAAACAATAATTTTTCGAACTGAAATATGAAAATCTGCGATCTGATCTTTTGTCAGCAATCTTTTATCATACATTGGTTTGCAGATATTTACGCAAAAAAATCCTCTTTCCAAGACAAAAAATAAAGAAAAGTTGTAAAAACGGTATATCTGTGAGAGTGCAACTTTAATAACTTATAAACCAATACAACTTTGGTAGTTATATCTAATTTAATAAAAATGGTTCTCTTATGTCTGGATTGTATGGTCATCATGAATTTCATTAACTCGTGACAAATAGTCAGCCTTAGCAAACAGTTCCCCATTGCATCCTTATTTAAGAACAATTCCGACTTTATTTTTTAACCTTTTTGTAATATGCAAGAACCACAGATTGTGGTCACTTCTCTTAACATGAGGAACAAAGTCAAGATACCCAATAATAAAGGTCTTATTTCCTATCTCCAGTGTTAATGGAACTAATGATAACCCTTTCCATCCCCTTCTATTGATTTAATCGGAGTATTTTCCCCTTGCTTAAGTGCCTTACAAGTTTATTCCACCTATGACTTTGTATAATTTTATCGCTTATACAATAAGATAAAACACAACTTAAACAGTAGGTCCTAACTTGGAGCAAAATCTGAAAAAGTAAACGAATAATAATGACACCTATTAGTTTAACGATAACTAGACAGCTGCTAGTGACAAAATATAAGCATGAACATTGTTAAAAGTATGAACATTAATTTATTTTTATAAACATATATAAAGTCATAGACACACTGTCACATATATGTGTGAAAAATATAAAATCAAAATACAAAATATTAATTCCTAATAAAATGACAGGATTGCTTTAATTATTCATTGTGCATAAACGGCTATACTTGTATAATCCTACAATTGAATCGATGCGCCTGTAGAGAGGATAGGTACCCTATTCAAAAATGTATGGAGAAGTGCACCTTGGAGTTTTATGATTCCGTGAAAAAAGAATCCTTCAATTCGAGTTGAGATCGGTAGTCTGTGTTTCTTTGCTCAAAATCCCAAGGAAGTTTTTAAATAAATGCAAGATAATGATAATAATATTTATGCAAAAAGCTAAAGAAACAAGCTCAGTAGCAAACAGTTTAAACATAAACCCGGATTAATGGCCTTGGGTTTACGCCAAAGACATAGAACATCAAATCACAAACAAGAAACATGGAAGAACAGCACAACACTCCATAAGCAGCACAGTGCATACATACTTAATATAAAAAAACTAGGTAGGTGTAACAAGAATTGTTAGGTACCGCCTTGGAACAGTCAGTAAAATGTAAATTTACTTGTGGTTTAAACCAGTTTAAGTGCACAAACCTCATTCGTATCCCAATAATCCTAAACAAAGATAAAACGCATAAAAATACATCTTAACAAAGTATGCATTAACTTGAGGAAACTTAACAATAAAGCAAATAATAATAAACTTATATTTAAACCCCAAGTACTTCTATGATGAGAGATCCCAACTCCATATGCAGACGGAGGAATACAATTCGGAGCACCTAATGCAAAAACTTTTCAAAGATACGATGTAGTCATTGTTTGAAAATATAAACATCACACACAGTCTGCCTTTTAAAATGAAAGGTTTAAAACTGTGTGATCATAGAGTTTCATAATAAAAAGCATCATTGTACTAAAACTGGAAACATATAAAGAAAACATTATCAACAAATAAAAGCGACATGTATTAGCTAATCTTTCCTTCCAAATGATTTGAAAATGTAAAATATTTGAAAAAAATGAAAACACATGCCAAAACACTCCGAGTTAACCAAAAAAGTTTTAGCCAAAAAAGGTTTTAAAGATAACATTAAATAGCAATATCTTCATAAAATCCAAGCACTGAAAGCTTAGTTATTGGAAGGATGCTATATTCAACCCTATTATTTGTTTCAGGAATTCATCTTTAAAAACTAAAAGGCAAATGCTCTTCTACTAACTTAGAGATTGTCGATGACTCGGTGTTTAACGGCTTTCTTCACCTGTGCAAAATAGGCCGCCTACAATGAATTTGGTCAACCACAACATCCTTTTGTACAAGTTGAGATGTATTTTGGTGACTAAGTGGTTACTTTTACGGTGATGAAGTGTGGAACGAATACCTCGATTGTCGCGGATAAAAAAAACGTCATGTTAAAGCATGCATTATTGAATATTGATCAAACAAAGGGAGCTGTAAATGTGATATTTATGGGTCTCTGATTATGTTTCGGGTTTAATCTTAAGCAGAGTCGGTAATCACGTGGTATTGCAACAATATAGTTGAGATCGGTAGTCCATGTGTTTGTTTGTTTTCTCCAAATCCTAAGGAAGTTTTTAAATAAATGCAAGATAATGATAATATACCTACTAACTTAGAAGATTGTCGATAAAACGGCGTTTAACGGCTTTCCTCACCTGTGCAAAATTAGGCCGCCTACAATGAATTTGGTCAACCACAACATCCTTTTGTACAAGTTGAGATGTATTTTGGTGACTAAGTGGTTACTTTTACGGTGATGAAGTGTGGAACGAATACCTCGACTGTCGCAGATAAAAAAGTCCTGTTCAAGCATGCATTATGGAATATTGATCAAGCAAAGGGAGCTGTAAATGTGACATGGATGGGTCTCTGATTATGTTAGATTAATGTTTCGGGTTTTAGCTTAAGAGTTTGAAAGGGTGCTGTACCCTTTCTAGCACCCTTCCACCATTATGAAGGTAAGCATGGATACCCTTCTGCCATTATATAATTAAACGCTTAAGAAAATCAAATGTTTATTTGATTTTGATTTATTATGATAATACATATTAATAAACTATACATACATGTGTTTGGTAGTTGATTCTTAATAGCCCTTCATTCAAACACCAATCCTAAAATTTTCTGTGAATGTCGAAATGTCCTTCACAACAGGATACAATATTTCCTTTTTTCTCATAGCAATCCCACCGATTTCTGCAGCATCCTGCCTTTTTTAAACCATTGTGCTTTATTACAATTATTGTTTGCTGATTCTTGTTTAGATATAAAAAAAACTGTTTTACCTTTAACCATCGTTGTGAGCACTTCTCTTAACATGAATCAAAAAGTCTAAATACTCAATTATTGTCATTTCTATAACCATGGTAGTGAAACAGATGTTCGTCACTTCTCTAAACATTAGTCAAAACGTCTAAATACTTGATTATGAAAAATAGTCATTCCTATAACCATGGTAGTGAAACAGATGTTCGTCACTTCTCTTAACATTAGTCAAAAAGTCTAAATACTTAATTAACATGAGTCAAAAAGTATAAATACTCAATCATAGTCATTCCTATAACCATGGCAGGGAAACAGATGTTCGTCACTTCTCCTTACATTATACCAAAACTCCAAAGTCCAAGAAACAGATTATGGTCACTACTCTTAACATCAGACCAAAAGTGAAAAGTCCCAGTTATGAATAATAAAGGCATTCCAATTATCATGGTAGGAAATTTAATTAAGTATTACATCTCTTTACAAAAATCACAGTTATGAAGAATAATCATTCCTATTACCATGACATGGAAACTATCATTTGTATTAACATGAGTCAAAATGTCTATGTACCCAATTATGAAGAAGAGTCTTTACTTACCAATGGTTGTAATATTGATGATAACTCTTCCGAACCCTTTCCAATGACTGAACTTGAGTATTTCCCCTTACTTAATTGCCTAACAAGTTTAAGTTCATAATATTGATACGAACATTTTCCCTATGACATTGAGTATGTTGATCGCTTATAACAAATAGATAAAACAAATGTTAAATGGCAGGCCCTAAAACTAAGCAGATAAAAGATAGATGTTGTACGTTCAATAGCTGGAAGCAATGTCTGAAATTTTAAACCTGATCTTTAAAACTCAAATTTATCATGACAAACAATTTTAAAAAATAATTACAAAGCAAGTAAGTGGCTTGCGAAAAATATAAACATAAACATAGCATTGTTTAAAATGCAAAAAATGAAATAATAGTTATAAAAAATATAAAGTCATGGACACACTGTAACATATATGTGTGGAAATAATAAAATGAAAGATTGCAGACTCCTTCCAATTATGCACAATAAGGCCACTTAAAATGATGTCGGTCAAACGCACACTTCTTTTGTACAAGTTTTAATATATTTAGGGGGCTTAATTGGTATTTACTATAAGGTGATTTAATTTCAAACGAATAACTCGGCTGTCGCAGATTGTCGAGTGTCAGATAGGTTAATCTTAACACACTTGTAGGTGTTTTGTGGGGAATGAGGTTTACCGAGTAAATTGGGTTTAGTAAATTTGCTCCAGCGTTAAGTCAGAACTAGCTAATGCTACGGCTTCATTGTTGCACTGGCAGTTTTAACCACAAGAGTATTTTTACGTTGAGGAAATTAACTCCTAGCTACATTTTTTGTACGAGCACTTAGCACTTATAGCTACCATAACCATCATTGATTTCAGAGTAGTTCCGAAAACGACGGAATGCATCCACTACAAAAAGCTGGGCAATAGAGGGCCCACGACGCTCCGGGCATTAGCATCGACAGAAAGAGCCAGTGGTTGCTGTTGGAACGCAGCTTAAGCATGCAATTTGTTACAGTTGATCAGGGGATGTAGGGACAGGAACATCAGCGTGATCCAACTACAAGACGTTTTTTGGCTCGTGTGTATAAAGCCTTTCATATTCCACCTCATTGAACTAGCGGAATCAAAGTTACAGACACATTAAGGCCGACACGCTTCAAACCAAGAGCTCAGGGTTCAGTAGCTTTACGGCATATGCTCAGCCACAACCTATTCACACACACTGCTCTATATATACTCATGTACGAAACGCATCGAAACTCTCTTTTTTCGAATACCCTAATGGTTGACTGCATGCGCAGCGTGGCGTATGACGTCAAACAAGTAATTGAAGTATACGCTTGATGCTTGTTTTTCTTTTATTTACCAAGAACGAGCTCAATAGCCATACCCTAACGTAGAACCTGTTTGTAGGCACCAGATGTTTATCGAGACACACCGTACACAATGTTCCTCAGAAACAGACCACATCTTGTATTTTTAGCTTTGAAAAGCAGTTCGGTCAATATTACATGTGGGTCCCAGATGGTACAAATGTAAGGTTTTGCAAGTTTTAAACCTCCAGTAACCTCATGTTATGGTAAACTCGTCTTTCAATGACTGTTCCAAGGCGCTGTGTTGAACAGCTATAATAAAGCTATTGTGACGAGTGTTCGGTCAGGTTTTGATGATAGTGCGTTTGTGTCTCTTATTCAGTGTCGTTTGGGCCCTCATCTTGTGCCTCTCAATGGGGTTTATATTTAAATATCTGACTACTGGACTTGTTCATTGTATTATCATTGTTTTGTTTCAGCGCATGTGAACGATATGTGACGATATTGGAAATTCTGCAATGTTCTTGGATCGTCCATCGTCATAACTCAGATAAAAATGTAGAAAACAAACACAGCTCATATATTGTGATGCATGTTTTATTTTTTTGAAATATTAATATACAATTATAACTGTAACTATTGACATATTATGGTTGTTACATTCAATTTCAAATGTTGATTAACAATAACCCTACTTTGAATTTAGTTGATATAATATATAGGTTAGTATGTGTAAAATACGTAGATCACATCAACTTTGTTATTTATTCGTATTGAAAAGGTGTTTCATGTGTTTCATGTGATACAGTATCATGTATCAGCGTTTCCTTTTTGTAAGCTTAAGAAAGAAAGAAAAAGAACAACTGTGAGAAAGGCTGAAATATTCAGCAATCAGAACCACAATGGCCATCATAATGCAAAATTCCAACTGAAGGAAGATAAGCCACAAAACACAAAAACCAGTGTTGACGAACAAAATAAATGACCCTAAAACACTTTTCTTTGAATAAATTAGACAATTGACACTTATCCCAATATGTTATAACAATTATCTTCGTACATTCAATTCGCAAAATGATTTTACTGTTCTGTTCATTGTCATTTGTATTGTATACCACATTTAATAATCGAAATAGCTAATACTCTATTAAGTTTTAAGCTTTTCACCAAAACGTTCACAATCAAAGTTGTCCGTACACTGGTTATAGAGAAATAAAATAAACCTCTGCATTAACAAAATGGTCACCCTTCGACTCACAATCTCATTGTACTCAATTCTATGTAACTTAATTTGAACTTCATTAGTAATAATACCAGAAACTCGTTGTCAGACATCAACTAATTTTATAATCGTGGTAAGTGTGATGAAATTGCCTTTATTCAATTAATCATTCAAAGTTAAAATTATTACCCTTTTGTTATTATCTTGAAATGTGACACAAAATAATATGTTTCTTTTCAATGTTCGTAACACTTTCGAAAATCTTCTTATAATTACAATAGTTTATAATTGATGTAAGGTATTTCTTCAAACTTGTTAATAATATAGCTTAATTAAAACACAGTTTAAAACAATCGTTGCCAACATCAACTATGTGAATGAATCACTTGTTCGATGTTTTTCAAATCTTCATTTGTTGATTTGCTCAAACTAATTATTTATAATTATTTATAATATAAAGCCTTTGTTATTAGAAGTCGTCCACAATATGACAGCTGAAATATTAAGCGTCGAAAAAATGTGTCACTTTTGGTATACAAAGTCTTGGGCACTTTGGGTAAAATCCGTGATACATATGCATATACAATGCGAGAATCGATAAGGGTACACTAACTAAAATTATCAAAGTCTTTTACAGGGAAAGAAGTGTATACGCAAGCAGAGACAACAGTAGGCTTCCGAGAGCCGCAGCCATTTTTTCCTTCCCGCTGCAGTTACCGACTTTCACCGTAAGTGTAAGGTCGTTGCTTTCACCGCCAGTGACCGTGCCTGTAATGGTGACCGTGTGCTCGGCTTTTGTGGCCATGTCGAGAGTAACACCGGAAGCCGTTGTCACAGCTCCAGTAGCTGAATCAACATCAAAGGTGGCATCTGGAATGGTTAGACAATGACACATAGAGCTATTCTGACATTGTCAATGGTGTTCTAAAACAAATAGTTATTATGCATTACAAATACGCTTACATAAAATGGATATGTCTCAATTACTAATAACAAACAAGATTGTTATCAACTTTCTTTCTTTGTTTACAAGCATTGACTATTTCTTTTACTTACGACTGAACGCTGAAACACGGTATGCATTACGGATTGTTTAAACTACCTTAAAAAACTAATAGCAAACGGATCAAACTTAACGAATATAGTCTGGTGAAAGCGTCGTAGTTTAAATTAAGCAAGATAAATAAAGAAAACGTAAAAGGTACATCTTATATGCAGCATGTTTGCATATTAAGTACAGATGTTACATTGGTCTTACCCTAGGGTTATATAATTGTTTGTCAGAGTATTGTTTTAAGGAATTAATAAACATGTTTTAGTCGTCATATTCTAGGGCTATACATGTGCCATTTTTTTTTTGAGTACTTCATACAGATGTTCCAGTGATCCTACCCTAAGGCTATACAAATGTCTGTCATAGTATTGTATCTGAGTACAAAATACAGATGGTACAGTGGTACTATTCTATGACTGTAAACATGTCTTAAATAGGTTTGTTTATAATCAAAACGTTAGAATTGTTTGTGTTAATTGTTACTTTAATGTAGCTTTATAAGAATGTGCCAGAATTGACGGCTGCTGTTGTTTGTATTATTAGTAAGAAAATGTAAATTGGATAAAGTTGAAGGAAGGGTGCTGCACCCCATTCGTTTAAAGGTAGATCCCTTTTGCACTCATGGAGAACACTATTGGCACATTACTGCCCTCATGGAGACAAGCATTAAAACCCTTTAGCCATCATACAATTGTACGCTTAACCCTGTCAATAACATATATTACTGCTTAAAATGTATAATATTATTATTAAATATTACATATATGACAGTTGAAACATGATATAACATTCTATGTCAATGTCATAATATTTAAGTTTTTACAGCCAATACAATCTGCTTATTCTCTTTCAAAACTGTGTACCTCTTCTGCAACACCCTTGTTTAGTTTATATATAGTTCTCCGGTAAGGGTAGTGGTAAACGCACTCGCTTCTAGGACTTCTCGGGTATGGTTTCCGGGCGCATGTAAGTTTGGTTTTTGTTTTTCAAGCGTGACAAGTGGGCTTCCCCCGGTTATCCGGTTTCCCCCACAACACTAGACCACACTCTCGCATTCCAAACTAGAGTAGCAAATATAATGCTGCAATACCTTCACTATTTTTATCATTGAAAAATAAATACGTGAAGGTACGTACCAGAATCCGAATACGTAACGACACTGCCGGCAAGAGAAACAGAAACATCACCAACCGATTCTCCTTGAAGTAAAAAAAAAGTTCGTTTGTTAATTGAGCAATAATCTATTTTCATATAGTGTTTCAAACAGTTGTTGGCATCCTCTTGACCGTTGTGTTAACAATAGGTTTATATATGTCTCTGAGGCCTTCAAAATCTAAATAAGTATTTAAACCTGCCACAAACAGTCTTATAAGGAATTTCACAATGAGTTCTTGAAACGTTTAATGAGTGATTTTGTTCGTATAATTATCGGTGTCTAGATACTAGGTGTGTATCAACTGAATGTCATAAGAAATAAATGCAATTTGTATATTCATTTTTATAGAGTTATTAATTAGATGCCAGTTATATACTGTAAACAGAAGTTTGTTAACAAAGCAGTAACGTTTATGATACATACAAAACAGTATCAAGTTGAAAACTGTAACAATATTAACTATGGTTACATACGAGGATTTGAGTAAGGTGCATTGACTAGACGTCAAGCTCATCAACAACTTTAATAAAGTTAATATCATTTCAAACATACAATCTTTTCGAAAGTTATGTTCTAAAATAATAGCGTTACTGAAAAAAACTTAATTTCTAAGAACCTAGGATAAACGGTACGGCGCACGTTTGAGTCGAATCATAATACAAAACAAAAGCGCTCACTTTTAACGTAATTAATCGAGAGGTGGGCTCCAAATCACGTAACGTGAAGATTGGAAAATTTAAAACGTCATATCCGTAAACAGTATTTTGTTTGTTTTTGAGCGTTCATTAATTATAATATCTGAACGGTAGCAAGTCGTACCTTGCGCATGAAGATTGCGGATACATTTTAACGCAATTTACTTCATTGCATTCAACGCATAATCGTTTTCTGGTCAGTCTAATCTATTCCATTGAAAGTAATTCGTGAAATGGACGAAAATAATGAATGTTAGTTTAACTGGATTTTAAAGCAATAATCCCTTCCGCATTATTCCATAATATTTTTTTTAGTTTAGTGTCAGTTTGATTTAAACAAATTATGTTCATGGAATGCTCGACTTAACTGCAGTATGCGAAACGTTTGATCGTCGCTTGTATGGACTATTATGATTGACAATCTATACTATACAATAAACCTGCACTGTCAGATAACTCCACAGCTGAGTGGTCTTAGTGACTGATTTTAAATTTGTTGTGATCAGGCGATCGGAGTTCAATTCGAGCTTTCGCAGAATACTTCTACGAGATAATTTTGATATGAGTGTCTTTGCGTATGTAGATTTTCAATGAGATTTTCGTGCAGAACCAATGAAACTGCCTCATTTATTATTCAAGATTAGAAAAATTTCTCAGCCAAATTCTCCACGGTAAACAACAAAACAAAGCACCGCAGTGTATCGGGGAGTTTTGGTGATGGTTTATCACGAAACAAGTGTATTACTAGTATAGAAACGAATCTAAACATGTTTAATATATTTTATGTATTGTTTTGATTTGAAGGGTCATATATATATTCAGAAACAATTTAAATGCATCAATGTTTTACGTGTTCTAAAAGGACAGAAACTATATCTATTATATTTCCAAATAGGTTAAGGCTTACACATATTTTGAGTAAAAGCACGCTGAAGGTTAGAACTCTTAGCAATTTAGCATAATTCTTAACGCATGCAGATGAGCCACATCATAGGCTGAAAATGTTGATAGAATTCTAAATATTGAATGCTACATTAAAACAATGTTACGAGCGCTCGTGTGTAATTTAAATAACTCGGGTAGAGCGTGCAGTTACTATTAAGGGCAAACGTTTAGAAACCATTTAAGCAAAAACGTAGCATGTTTTCCGAACATTAATTATTGCAAGGTAAGCGATTAGCCTAATGCGGTTATCATTTTCATATAAAAATATAAATGCAAAGCAGAGATAGCAGTCTCCAATATGTTCCATATGCATTTTAAAAGACAAAGTTATAAAAGAGTTTTAACAATCATTGGACATGCTGTTTAAGTTTACATCAGAGATTTCTACGGACCTGGACCTAAACCATCCGCTACGCATAACTCTTTTGTGGTGGTTGTAAAAGGGCCGACATCTCCAATTGGCACGGTGACCGTAGCTGTTGCGGTTCCATCGGCATCTGTGGCTCTGAAAATAACATCATTTTGCCAGTACGTTCGACATTAATTGTCTTAAAGAGCAAGTCACCAATAAGGCGAAAACAAAGTTCGTGCGTTGTCTTTCACATTTGGTAAAAAGAGAATGCTTGTTTTTCACTTAGCATAGTTTGTCGTTTCTTTACTGATATATTCAATGACACCACAATTGACAGCCAGTCATTACGTGGGAAATTTGGTTAGTCAGGATCGGATAAGATGATGCATGTCTACATAGTCTAATATTATTGTTTGCTTCTTAAACATACATATTGATAAAATCTATCTGTTTATTTTTCTAAACTTACATGATTGTTAGAACCAACTCTGTATTTTTTTCGTAGTCCACTGTGGCTGTAAGAGTTACAATGCCTACAGTAGCTGTAGCTATTTCCACCACGCTACTTGGAACTCCGGTGACCGTGTATGCCGAGACAGTGCCATCAGTGGTCGCTGTAAGCGAAACAACTGTTGTTCCCACAGGCGAGTCCTCGGAAAGTGGTGAAGCAAGTGTTATTGTTCCACTGGCCGTGGCTAATGTGCCGTCACCGGACCAACCACTGATAGTCGACTCTAAAATGTATGCATTTCTTAGTTTAGAAGATTGATGATGATGATGATGATGATGATGATGGCAATTGAACTCTTATATATATTTATATATGTATGTTTATGTCATTGTTTTTTTTTTTTAAAACGGCTTATATTATCTAAATAAGGATTCTTATGTTATTTTATATTATTTCATTATTTTCGCCCATTTTCATAACCGGTGGTAAGAGTTCATAAACGCGAAAAGGTTTCCTTTTTCAAAGTGTACACTAAACTGTTCAACAAATTATAAATGCCAAAAGTACTGAATAAGTAAAATGAATCATCCATTTTTAAAGAATAAATAGTTATACTTGAAATTAGTAAAATGAGAACGTTTTGTAATTTATTTTTTTTTAAATAAAGTAAGTGCAATATTATAGTTCTCTACCTGTCTCACCTGCAGTTAAATAGTTTAGCAGAGGTAAAAGTGTATGTATTGTTCAAAATAGTATATCTAAATTCAGAATGTACAATGCAACAATTATTTTTGTCTTCAAAAAGGAGGACGATAAAGATCCTACTACTACGAGTATTTTATTCCATACAATACATTTTTAACATAAACATGATCATTTTCGATACACGGATATAACTCAACAATTATTATTGCTATAATTAAAGGCCACACTTTCGTGTCTTTGGACATATGTGTCAATATTTATGTGAAAAACTACAGAAACAAGCTCAGTAGAAAAACGTTTAACATAAACCTGGTTTAATGGCACTGGGTAAATGCCAAAGACATAGGACACAAAAACAAATAATCACAAACGAGAAACATGGAAGAACAGCAAAACAATCCACAAACAGAAAGATCATTTCAATATCTTGACCGATTTTGTGTAAAGTTATAGTTATAGCCTAGTATTGAGTTTATGCGCACCGACCTCGCCAATAAAAATAACACATTGATATAATAACAGATCGTTGTTGTATTTTTTTTTCTTTACATTATATTAAAAATTGAACGACTAACATAATTCAGTTATAAGTGGGGTTTTTTTGTTGATCAAAATAACCGATACATATTTAATAAAGGTTCCGCTTTAACTCTGCGACTATCCTATGCATCCTTCTGTTTGGAATGAACACGGTAATTTTCCAGACCACTAAGATTTGCTAAATATGCACCTGTAAAGGTTAAATGTTTCGGTGATTTTTCGCTTTAAAACATTGGTACGAATGAACGCACGTTCCCCAACAGTTCAATTCTAATCTTTAAATATTTTTGTATTTAATAAAATAGTAGTCAAATTCTTAAACATATTATATTTGTATGTGCGGGATTTTTTTTTTGTAGACAATACAAAAACCCATATGTGTCCCGAACGGTGATAATGATATTCTTTGTTCGCTTTTTAGTACTTAACTCTGCTTTTTATTTTCTTACAGTGTTGGTAAAATTATTTTCTTTAACGCATTTCTGTCCGTTAAAAAGTTTCTCAAAATAATTCTAACTTTATTGTAAAGGTAAATTTAATCATTACATGGAATTAAGATTGTTTTATTGTTAAATCAACTACTAGTATCCACCTGACCCGTGCGAATTGTTATTCTACTTCGGCAACCATATTAAGCGAATCCAATCGCGTGGAGCCCGTTAGTAAGGTGCAATGGTACTTCATTCTTCATGCGGATGCCGTACGGTACTTGGTCGGAAGACGGACGGAAACCGTCAGATACACGTACGACTTTTAGACGTCGTACGGCGCTCGCAACGGACATTGGTAAAGATATGCATTAACTTGAAGAAACTTATCAATAAAACAAATAATAATTAAAAACAAATGAAAAGGTTAACCCCAAGTACTTCAATGATTAGAGATCCCAACTCTATATGCAGACGGAGGGAAACAATTCAGAGCACCTAATGCAAATACTTTTCAAAGATACGATGCAGTCATCGTTAGAAACCAAAAGCTTCACACACAGTCTGCCTTAAAAAGTTTAAAACTGTGTTTCATAATAAAAAGCATCATTGTACTAAAACTGGGAACAAATAAAGAAAAACATTATTAAAAATAAAAGCGACTAGTATATGCTATTTTCTCCTTCCAAATGATTTGAAAACGTAAAATATTTGAAGAAATTTAAGTCACAGCCAAAACACCCAGAGTCAGTCAACACGTGTCCGCCAAAAACGGTTTTAAAGATAACATGAATTAGCAAATTCTTCATAAAAATCAAAGCACTGATATGAAAGTTTAGTTATGAAAGGATGCTATATTCAACCCAATATTTTGTTTCAGGTATTCATCTTCAAAAACAAGAAGGCAAGTGCTCTTCAAAATATTGCCTTTATATTCACGGTTTAAATAAAATCCAAGTAATTCATTAAGTCTATCTGCCCAACTGCCTGGTGGAAACATTTTAATTTTACGAATTTTCTTTAAAACATCACCATAAAAATCGGGATAAGCAATACTATCAGCAATGAGCGATTTAAGACTACTATTGTACTTTGATATGAGATTATAATGACCATTAACAAATTTAGAGAAAGTTTTCCTTAATTTAAAATATCGGAAACCCTGTTTTAGAAGTTTTTGCGGCATAAGTTTACTGCGAGAGCTGAATTATTTTACATCTGTACATATTCTAGCAAATCGTATTAACAGTGCAATAAAAACACCATACGATGGTGAAATAGAAACATCACCATCTAAAGAAGGGTAATTAATTATTTTAAAATTAAAATCATCACGTTTATCATAAAGATTGATGCTCAATATATCATCCTTTACTTCTAGTTGCAAATCTAAATAGGATGCTTTTAAAACGGATGTATTAGATTTATTAAGTTGCAATTGTGAAGTGTATATCGAATGAATGTTATCTGTAAACACAGGATTATCTAAACTTATATATCATCAATATATCTAAACGTGCTATTGAATTTATCAACAAGAGCTAGATCTCAAGACTTAAATAATTTTTACATATATTCACTTTCATAGCAGTATAAAAACCTGATTTGCCTCCGGGATTGTTTTGATTTAAGCCGCAATTTTAAGTAATGTTTGGTATAATTATAAAACTGAAGGACGAACATTGTTATGTATACACAATTATTTATGTATTAAATATGTTGTCGAAAATCCTTGGCAAAATATTTCTTTAAAAAAAAACTAGTATATCTAAATACAATGTGTACATCTGATTTTCTTTCATCGCGTATAGCTATTTGGTCAATT
This sequence comes from Mya arenaria, assembly GCF_026914265.1. Classification (NCBI taxonomy): domain Eukaryota; kingdom Metazoa; phylum Mollusca; class Bivalvia; order Myida; family Myidae; genus Mya; species Mya arenaria. Next base: position 52,368,424 of record NC_069128.1, on the reverse strand, counting down.
TCGAGGCAGGTATACAAGAGTTGAAAGCTACCGCACATATTTTTTCATATGCATTTTGTTTAAGAAAATTAACAGTGAGTAAACATGAACAGCTACGACGTAAGTGTTCTAATAGACATACACTAACTGAATGAGGTGACACAGGACATATATGAGTTTATCTAAATGTTATAAGTCGTTTATAATCTTTAGATTCAATGTAATTTTGTTGTGTGTAGAAACAGCCGACGGTCTTTCTTATATTGTTTCCAACACGGATCGGATGTTCACAGCACCAGTCCCAACATTATTTAAATCGTGAGGTTTAAATGTACGCGATGCGGAAGCACACAACATATACAAGGAATGACATATTGTGGGTTGGGGTACAGTGTGTGTAAGAACAAGCCGCCTGGGAGGATCTTTTGACAAAGCGCCGAGTGTCATGAAAACGGAGTAACGGCCCAAATAATGCAGGCACAACTGATTTTAGTTTGGTTAAAATAACTGAGAAACAATAAAGTGATATTTCACTTTCACTCTTCGACTATCCTTTGTTTCCTAAATTTTCAAATCGGCGCGGCCATTTTCTACTGCTGAGATTTCCTAAAATTACGTTGTAAAATTATATTATGTACAGGTGTATTTCAGTTATTTTTCAATTACAATATATACGTTTATGTCTTACATTATTTCGATCTGATTGAATTTCATCAATGAACGCTCTGTTTCACGCAAGCAAATAACACATTGTATTTACGTAAGATTGATATTTTAGATAATTATTTTGGTTATTTTTCAATTTCAAACGTCAATATTAAGTGTATGCACGCTCCAGAACATTTCGATTCTGTTTCCATTTCAATTCTAAAATTCCTTTTTTATTCTACAATTATTTAACAAATGTTAATGTATATATTGTTGTTATTTCGATGGTTTATGTTTATTCTATATCAACCAAAAAACTCTTTGTGCGATAAATCTGACTTTCCTGAAGTTCCCACGTTAATAATGATAGTTTGTGTTGTCGTCGCCTTTGAGTTGTTGTTGTTGTTTTTTATATTCTAAAAGTGCTTATCCGGTCAACCGTGTGAAGCGGGACACGCATTGTGCCCTATCATTTTTTCGCGAATCCAATCGCGATGAGCCCATAAGTAAGATACAATGGTGCCGCAAGATTTCATGCGGACGTTACATGGTACTAGGACGAGAGAATGGCGGGAGCCGTCGGATACACGTATTATTTTTAACAACGCACGGGGCTCGTAGTGGACAAATTAGGTATTGAATCACACAGGTATATCAGATTGTAGAATACTTATACGATTTGAAGAGCCAGAAACTCAGAACAGTCCGTCCCAAAATTATTCGGCTTCCGCCCGAATTATGTTGGGGCCGTACTGGACTGGTGCAATTTTGTCTCTAACGTGTATGCTAGCCTACGGTCAGTTAGAAAACTTCTCACATCGCACTCAAGTTTAAATGCTCAATCATGATAATAAACATGCGTTTTCAGAATGTTTGTTTTCTAAATTAATGGATTATTAAAAACTATTAAAGATATATTTGCCCGCAGACAATAACAATGTCCAAGTTTGACACCAACAAATCACAACAAATTGTTGGTGTTTTTTTTTCTTGCCGACCTTAAAATGATATTGAAAAGGGAGGATCAACTCAAATGCAGTCATAAATGAGTATTTTTTGGTCGATATATCCAAGAAACATTACATTAAGATTCCGCTTTTACTCTGTGACTATCTTATGTTGTATTTATTTCGAAATGACCGTGGTCGCTTCCAGATTATTATTATTATTATTATTATTATTATTATTATTATTATTATTATTATTATAAGCTATTAGTATTAAATCATTTCATTAGTCCCACGCACGATAGAAATCTCTTATTTTAAAATTGTTTTATCATTTTAAAACATTAATTCGCGTGAACGCAAGCTCCCGAACGTTTTGTTTTAAATTTCAAATTATATTTTGATTTAATACAAATGTAGTTAAATTCTTAAAATTATTATTGCTATTAGTGCGGTTTATTTTAATCTAAAACACAATCATAAAAATACTATTTTGTTCCATAATACCGACGTTCCCGAACGTTAATAACGATATTCTGCGTTTTCGTCGCTTTTCAGTAGTTTGCTCTGGGTTTCTTTTTAATATTGTCAAAGCATTTATCCGGTAAATTTATTTACTACCACGCAATTCTGTCTGTTAAGAAGTAATTCGAAATTATTCCTGTTCTATTGTGGAGGAAACGGGAGACGGCCGAGAGATGTTAGATACACGAACAATTTTGAATATCGTACGGGGCTCGCGATGGACTCGCACGGACATTGTATGATACTTAAACGATTTGTAGGATTCGAAACTCCGAAAAGTTCGTTACGAATTCGTACGGCATCCGATCGAATCTTGTTCTGCGCCAGTACAATGCTGTCTTCGACGTGTATGCAATATGGTCAGTCATGACAACAAATGCGTGTACATAATGTGTGTTTTCAAATTGAGTATCTTAAAAAAAGAAACGCATTCTATATGGTATCGGAGGATTTCGGGGTGTAACAAAATAAATCAATTTGATGCAATATTTATATAAAAAGTACAAGCTCAATAGCCAAAGGTTTAAACATAAACTTGATTTGTTTTAGAATCCTTGGTATCAAAGGTCTACATTGAATCTATGAAGATCGTTTTAGATCTTTTTGCTTCGCGTAAAATAGCATTTGAAAAACTAAAACTTTAGCAAAACACAAATGATTGATATTCATAGCAGTTAATAATATAAAAACATATTGTTGTGTTTTGAAGGTAAAATAATGTCACCAATAGTGTATTATGCTATTTGTTTAAGCTTATTTTCAACAAGAAATACTCGCTCATTAAAGTAGATATAAATCATCTCTGATTTCATCGTAACCAGATAATGCTGATTTTGATTTTAAGATACCATGAAGTCAAAAGCCGTTAAATATTCTAAATGTTCTTTCTAGTTGTTATATCATTAAAAATGAAATCAAACGTAATTAAATCCTTGAACATACCAGAAATATGAACGCCGCAGAACACCATAGCACAGAAAAATATATCCCTAAACATCGTGACAAAGTGGATCGTAGTTGTGTGTGGAGTGTTTCTTAATCAGCCGACAAAGTGCTACAGCCCCGACCTATCAATTTATACTGCACAATGCTAGGGTTTCTACGGCAGCAAGGCAACATTACCTTATTTAGACAAAATGCTATGTGAGTTGCAAATTTTAATTGCAAACACACTAGCACTTGAGGACTCATTGACTTTAATATACGAGTATTTTTATTTTATTTGGATAATAAATGGATAATAAATGGATTAATTATGGATTATCAATGGGCTATATCTGTTTTGAGGAGTCTTCAAAAATACAAAGTGGGCCCTGGAGGCTCTGTAATAAACACATACTAACGAATTAACGTGGTTAAATACTGCACTGTCTGCGTTTTGAAATTGAAACTTGTATTTGTTTACAATCTCAAGCTGTCAATGTTTTATTTGAATAGAAATTATCCTGCACCGATTTGCATCACAGACAATATCCCGGAGATGTTTATGACGGACGCAATACAAACAAAACTTGTTATTAATTCAATACACTTTTTGACAAAACAAGAACGTAATTATATGTTTGGTACGAAGCAATTTAATTGCGATTATATTTATAACAACGCGCTGATCAGGCTTTGCTATGCGCATGTGGATTTACAAAATCACCTGAGCAAACAAGGGGGGTTAGTGCTGGGGTTGTGGTTGGGGTAAACACAGCAAATATGAGCTCTAGTGTACTCGTTTTATGATTTATTTAAACTTCTACCTAAATATCTGTCTTATAAATAAAGAACCATGTTTTAATACATTTAAAGGATGTAAGCTTATGTGTTTCCATAGCAATATAGGTCATGAGTGTAACGTCAAAATTGGTGGGCGTTTTTAACGTCAGCATATTTCGTTAATATTAGTATTGAGTATATTTGTAATGTTTTGTCAAATGCTCGTTCACTTTCCATAGTATTGACTATGGCACAACTTACTTTCAAAGTGGCAATTATGTTAGTTGATTTATGTTAAAAGAATTTGGGGCATCCATGTCCGGTTGACACAATTTTAGTTTTCATTTATCATCTGCTTAAATCTTAATATATATGCAAAAAGCTACAGAAACATGCTCAGTAGCAAAAAAGTTTAAACATAAACCCGGTTTAGTGGCAATGGGCAAACGCCAAAGACATAGAACACAAAATCACAAACAAGAAACATAGAACAGCACAAAACTCTACAAACAGCACAGTGCATAAATACTATATATACGTATGTATATATAAATAAATAATTGGTATGTTTATCAAGAATTGTTAGGTACCGCCTTGGAACGGTCGGTAAAATGTAAATTTACTGGGGGTTTAAACCAGTTTATGTGCACAAACCTCACTCTTATCCCAACAATTCATAATAAAGATAAAACGAAAAAGGTAAATCTTATCAAAGTATGCAAAGTTAACCTGAGGAAACTTATCAATACAACAAATAATAATACAAAACGAAAAGGTAAACCCCAAGTACTTCAATGATTAGAGATCCCAACTCTATCTGCAGACTCATTTACCTAGTTTTGAATCCGAAAAATGTACTGATAACAAGAAGTCATGCCAAAAATGAAGATATTAACATTGTTTTCCAGCGGTGTGTGCGCTGACGTTGGTTTTTGAGAGCAAACCGGGACAAATCAGTGACCTTTATCAAAATGTCATCGAGTTATGCTCCGGACATGGAAAAAAGCAACGGACCGACCGACATATATAACTCCAAACTCAATTATTATAATAAGATTTTAATTTTATAAATTCAAAAAATGCTTAACAATTCCAGTCTATCTCATTGCGTTTATGAAGGAACGATACGAATTTTAACCCGTACGATACGATTGCTGATAAGATTGCCGCGTTTGCTTCTACATTATACACATCAACTCACCTTTCATACTCATGAACACCATACCTTTAAACTTATTAATTTTGCACCACACGATGGTCTCTAATTTAATTGTATTAAACTAAATGTCAGCCAGATCTGAATATCCTTAAATGACAATGACTCCAGGACCTGAATCTGTATTGTATATTATTATAAATGCAAGTCCATATACAGTCAAGTACATGCGAAGAGTATTTGAACTAGCAATTAATAGTGAAAAATACATGCAAAGAGGCAATGTCGGAATAAAAAACATGTTCCTGAAGGTAACATTATCAAGCATTCATAGAAAAAATAAACAGAAAGGTCAATAAATTACACAGCAGAACTATGATAATGATATCAGTGCCAAACATGCAATCTAGTGAAAATCATCTTACTGATTTTTTTTTCGCAAATATTAACCAGACAGCTAGATAATTATCGCGAACATTAAGTGGTTAACAACAACAATTTGCGAACAGTATATGGATATCTTACGGCAGTAATATTCCACCATATATTCTAGATAATGGCTTTGTATCAATATTACCAATTGTATAAAAGATTTACATACGTAAGTTGAAAAGAGGATGTTTTCAATAGAAAACTGCTACTAAGGTTAAGTACAAAAGAAGATTATGGATTTACTATGTCATTGACTATTTATAATGTTAAATTGTGATGCCTAGTGTCCACATATGATGCTGGTATTATTTAAAAGTCATGACTTCTGATTACTTATATGTAAATAAATAACTGAATATAACTATCCAAAACTGTAATGCTTGTTTGTTTTTAAATCGGAAGTGAAACAGACGATTGTTCAATTCTTTAGGGTCAACACAGTGTGTTTGTAATTTTTGAGTCAGTATAAAAGTCACATATTTTTCATTTACAAACTCCACCCCTTTCAAATGATAACAAACTAATATGGTCTCATCAAACATCACAATATGACATTATTGTTCATCGGAATCCATAAAACATAAAACCAAACAAATTAAATTTGTAATAAATCAAGAATGATTTGTAAGCCTTTGGTTAAATTGGTAACATTAGGGAGTAATGGATTTGGACCTTCTTCAAACTAAACTGTAAAATTTTCACCGCAGGGAACGAATCTGTGCAATAAATTATTTTTGGCAATTAATACCATCAGTATAACAGGAAGGCTTAGAGTATTGGCGTCTCTTCATAGCGTGAAGATTATCAGTCAACATTTGCTTTGAGTGAATGCGCCCTGCTATAATTCATTTAAATTTAAAAGCTAGACCGTAACCAAAATACTTTCTTTTAAAGATGTGTTAACTATCCATATCCTTTTTCTAGATGTCGATCACCCATCACCTCTTATATATAAGTGGCAATATGATACAAATAGTGTATTAATTTTATTCAATATACACAAACGCAATAACATCCTTTTAAGAGAAAACGTTGTGCACTCTGACACATCACTGTCTATCGTCTGTCGTCGTGGCGGCATGCAGATAAAAGCTTACATACGAAAACACGTGACATGCCCCAAAACTCGCCACACTGCTGTGCTTATGTGTAGCGCCTTTTGCCCCAGCTTTGTGGCCCAGCCAAGTAAAATCCACTCAATTGCAGAGATCACTAACTAGTCTCGTACGTAGATAAAATGGAAGAAATTTGCCATGTCGTTCTGACGCTTTGGTAAGGCACCAACCAGTAAGAACGAAACATCAGCGCACCAATTGAAACATATCTTATTTCATCATGAATGAGAAGTTAATTTCATGATATTTTTTCAAAATGACGACAATGCGCATTTTTGGCCTCCTTTAAGATTACGCTTCATTTGAATCGCTTAACTCATAATCCGACATGAGAGCGGCGGCTGCGTCTCGGCGATCCCTTTGAGCTGCGCCCTGTTGTTTCTGAGCAGGCTGAGGTTGCACTCTGACAGGCCCTGGTCGCTGCTAGTCTTGCAGAAGTAAATGTGCGACAGGACTTGTTTGTGGCGGGACTTGCCCTTGTGTTTTTTTTCGACGGCCAATGCACGAGGCTAAGGCGGTGCAAGCCGATGCTAGTTTTCGATGAAAATGCAAAGGGCTGAGACGCTGCAGGCCGATGTTGGTTGTCGGAGGCCACAGGTAATTGTGCGACAGGATGATGCAGAGCCACTGCAGACCGATGATGTATGTTTGTTCCTGGTATATGTGCAGCAAGCGATGCTTATTATCTACTGCCACTGGTAGCTGCACGACATGACAAGGCTGATGCGCTCCATACCAATGGTTGACATTTGTGGTCCTCGGCTATATAGTGGCTGCTAATTGTGCGGCGGTCTCAGTGTGTTGCGCGTCAAAATCTGGCAAGGTGGTCACGAGTTCTTGCGCGTCTTACGTGTATTGTCGCGTGTTGTCCCCTTTTTGATGAACGACTGTACGATTTTGTTGTGCGGCTGGTCGAAGTTGTTACCAGGAGGCCCCTGGTCGCTGTGTGAAATTAATAATATGCTTAATTGGCACGAACGGAACGTAGACATCTGTCTATGGAAACGTGTCATAGTTCAGTAGTGTTTAGGTATTGTATGCGTATGTGTAACCATTTACACTATTTATTTATAAAAGGTGATCAACAGGCGAGCTTAAAACTAAATGAAGTCGGTGTTTATTAATAACTTATATCATTGCAGCAATTTCGGCTTCTCTTTTAGATATCGACACTGCAAACTTATCGTTCATTTTCCACGTCCGGACGTGTTCTATTTTAGACATTTGATCTCACAGGTGTGCTAGTTTAACTAAATGGTGTTCAAATGAATGTTAACGTATGATTGATTTAATATGGTTCTCAATAGGTGTTCTCAATCTTAATCTCACTTGTTCACAAAATCGCATTAATAGATAAGCCTTTAAAATGTATTCAGGTATTTTTATTTGGTTGTAAAATTTAATTAAATATGCCATCTTTTAACACACAATCTTGAAAATGAGTGATGTGACCGGATGTTTTACTGAATCATATTTTTTGAAAACCACTGTATAAACCGACTCCAATCTTGAACTCTCCAGCCGTTATGACAATGTATGTCAAAGTTAATAATAGAGCAACACGGTCTCTGGAATTCTGGGAACGGCGTGCTAGATACAATATAAAACAGGTAAGTTTTGACCATAGTTTTTACTTTTAAGCATACTTTTTATACAAACATATATTGCGTTCATGGTTTAAATGCACCCCTTTTATACAAGAACATTCATACGGCTACTTGTCTTTGACCTGCCTTCATGTAATCACCAGTTTATAATCCAATACAGTTTCTTCTGCTTTCCTCGCGTAATTACATAACACTGATTTATTTCGACTAGACTTCAATGTGTTTAAAGGTAAACTGACAAAAGAGTTGACTAATTATATTTTACAGGAACTGCTCTCTGGACAACATATTACGACTGTTAAGAAAATAAATGTATGTTTCTTATAGATTTGAAAGTAAATTTATTGAAAATATTTTTTCATTCAACCATTCCAGAAAGAAGATGAGATTCCGAGTTCTGTCCTCGGATCATTGCAGCTTATTGAAATGGAGGAAAGGAGCACTACACATAATCAGCACAACTTTGCGACGTAATCCTTTGATGCATGTATAAATCATCCATAACTATGAAGTATTTCTGTTGGTCATATAAAACACAAATATTACGAATAAGTGTCTAGAATACCAAGCAAAAGTATTGCATAATCAGGAGTTTCCTTTTTTGCAAGAAGCTGGTTATTCAGTGAAAATAGGCGAGGACTTGAGGACCATTTGGGGTATAGAAGGATTGTAAAAAGGTAGCCTGATAGACCTACACCAATAGGTCTACCGGGTCATTTGAAACCCTCGATAATTTTGTCATTATCAGTATATACCCTTCTTTATTAACTCTCATTAATAATTCATGAGCTTACTCAGAACAAGGCTAAGACGGATGTAAACACAGCTGATAAGCCAACATGGCAAGCTATAGCGATAGAGATGTTAGTCTCATTCCGCAAATCCATAAACAAAGGCTACACGTTCTACAGTCAGGTATAAATTCATGATTTGAAAGCTAATACGAAACGTTTTGTTCAGATGATTATAATACATTAACCTCAATTGCCTTTCTCTGTTTACATAGTTCTAATACTATCAGCAAATACACCGTATCTTATGTATTTATAGGTTCTCCCCATAACTCTTAATTATTAGGCCAGCACATTTATCTAATGATGCTTACAGATATGTAGGTTTACTGTCTATAGTAAGGTCTAAGCCTGTTGAAAAGCTTATTATCAAGCTAGATTCATGTGTCTGAAACAAACATTTATATACGTTTGGAAACTGTTGACTGCTACCGAAATGGCGTACTTTCTAAACATAGTGGTATTCTACGCATTTTTAAAAGATTTTAACTCTCATTTTAACTATAAGAATATCAATAAGTGTGCTTTAGATGCATCTTTTACAAACCAAGTCGATGCTACACTGAGACCTTCACTTCTCTCCATGAAATGGCGATCAGAACTCATTTAGGGAGTGGGTGGGGTAAACGTCCAATGGCGACCCCCAGGAAGAAAAGACTGCTCGTCTTAATACCAAGTAAAATTGATACTATTACTCAGTGGAGACGTTGCTCTCAACCCTGGACCCATCCCTTCAAACAGCCTGTGTAGTGTGTGTGACAAACTTATGTATAAAAAACAACAGGTTTTACTCTGTGGTATATGTTAACAATGGACACATAAAAAATGTTCAAACTTATCTGAAAGTTTATATAAACAATACAAATTGTCAGTTGCTGTTCAACCTTTCAACTGCAATCCTTGCATGAAATCTTCAATGACTCCTGATATCAAAACCTCAACTCTACATCCAGATAGTTCGAACCAACAAAATAACACTCATTTACCAGTGATTCAAAATATTATCCATAAGAGCAATTCAAATAATTCATCTGGTGATACCACCCAGCAAAACATTCCAAATACAAATGAACACCTATCTGTACTAGTTTCAGATGATTGTTCCAACATTTCGGACATAACTGATGCCTTGACGGACAGCTTCAACTGTCCAGACCAAAGCATATGCAGCAACAACCTGTCATCTTCGGACACTTTGGACACTTCATACACCAGCTCAGTGTGAACTTGAACTATTATGAAGAACTTTAAATTTTGCGAAAAGGTAATCTCAAGCGACCTCTGATTGGACATTTAAATATCAACAGTCTGAAAAATAAATTTTCTGAAATACATCAAATCTTGTAGACATGCTTGTATTATCAGAAACAAAGTTAGATGTTTCTTTTAACAATAGCTTATATACTTTTAAAGGTTTCAAAATGGAAAGAAAGGACAGAAATAGGTTTGGCAGGGGAATTTTAGTATACATAAGAGATGATCTCCCTTTTAGAAGAAGAACTGATTATGAATGTGAACATTTAGAATCTATGTGTTTTGAACTGTCCATGTCTAATAGAAAATGGGGTATTTTAACACTGTATAAGCCCCCTACCACAAAAGACACCATATTTTTAGAAAATATCTCAATTTCACTTGATAAAATGTTAATAAACTATGACCATATATTAGTTATTGGAGATCTGAATTTTGACCTGAATAAGCCAGCTAAATGTAAACCAATTTCACAAATCTGTCACACTTACAACCTTAAAAATGTTGTCAAGGGTTCAGCATGTTTGTTGTGCCTTCAAATCTTGATGTTATTCTTACCAATCACTCAAATCTGCTTTGCAATACCATAAATCTTGACTCTGGTTTAAGTGACTGTCACAATTTTATTGCTACAACTTTAAAGGAAAAGTGCAATCCTGTAAAAACAACATTTTAGATCATACAAACACTTTAATCCTGTTTCTTTTAATGCAGATTCAAATAGAGTACCCTTCCATGTTGCACATGTTTTTGATGACATAGATGACATTTACTGGGCCAGTGAATTGTAAATGAAAGATGTAGTTAAAGAACATGCTCCTCTAAAACAAACTTTCATGAATGGAGATCTGAGACATGGTATTTTTAAAAAGAAACAACTTAGAAATATTATTTTTTTCAAATGTAAAAATGATTTTAACTGGAATGCTTATAGAAGACAAAGAAATCTAGTAACAAACCTTAAAAGAAAGTCTATGCAGGTATATTTCGAAGAAAGGTGTGGGCCTGGACCAAAATCAAAGCACTTTTGGCCTACTATCAAACCCTTTTTATCAAATAAAAATGTTTAAAAATCAGAGGCCAAAGTAATATTGAATGAAAATAACACTCTCATATCTGATCCAAAATCTGTTTGTAATATTCTGAATGATTTTTATGTCAATATAGCAAACAATATTGGTATTAACAGTTCTGTCATTGTAGACAATACTCACCCCAGCATAGAAGCTATCATAAGAGAAAATCCAAATGTTAATGTTTTTGATTTTAAACCAGTAGACAACAAATATGTTCATAAACTTTTATGCAGTATTGACTCTAAGAAAGCCACTGGTGTGGATAATCTCCCACCAAGGGTTATAAAAGCATGTGCAGATTCACTGACTGAACCCCTTACAAATATTGTCAACACATCTTTTGCAACAGGAAACTTCCCAAATGCTTTCAAACTTGCTCAATTTATACCCTTACTTATAAAAAGGAAGATCCATTCCAAAAGAAAAACTATAGACCTGTCAGTATTCTCCCTACTATATCCAAAGTTTTCGAGCAGTCGTTTAGTGAGCAACTTTGTTTTCATTTTGAAAATATTTTTCATAATTTTTTATCAGCTTTTAGAACAAATTTTGGTTGCCAAACTACTCTACTCTGATTTATGGAGGATTGGAAGAGGGCCCTGGACAACTATGAGTATGTAGCGGCTATACTGATGGACCTGTCCAACGCCTTCGACTGCCTCCCCCCTTATTGTCCTAAAACTTAAAGCCTGTGGGCTCTCCGAAAGAGCTCCCGACCTCATGCATGATTATTTGACTAACCGCAAATAAAGAGTAAAACTGGGCGATGTTCATAGTGGGTGGATGGATATATCAAAAGGCGTACCACAGGAATCGATCTTGGGACCGTTGATTTTCAATATTTTTATCAATGATATATTTTATTTCATTCATCAAGCCAAAGTTTACAACTATGCTGACAACAATATCTAACTGTCAACAACCTAAAACAAGTTCTTGAATCTGAAAGTGCTATCTTAATTAAGTGGTTTGTAGATAATCTAATGCAAGCAAATCCTGATAAATTTCAATCAATATGTATCGGAAAGTCCACATTAAGTAAAATAGATTCCTTTAGAATTGAAAACTCAGAAATTCAATTTTAAGAAAGTGTTAAACTCTTAGGAGTAGAAATCGATTCACTGTTAAACTTTGATGCTCATGTTGCGACTATCTGTAAGAAATCAGCCCGGTAAATAAATGTATTGTCCAGATTGTCTAAATATCTCACACAAGATACAAAATTACCAATCTACAAATGTTTTGTCCGTTCCAAGTTTAACTACTGCCCTTTAGTCTGGCATTTCTGTAATCAACAAAATACTGAAAAGCTAGAAAAATTGCAATAAAGAGCTCTGAAATTAGTCTTTTATGATTATACATCGAGTTTTAAACAGCTATTAGAAAGGGTAAATATGCGAACCCTTCATACAAGCAGGCTATGACAAATCGCTGTTGAAGATTTCAAATGCTTACACAAGTTATCTCCCATTTACATTCAAGAACTTTTCTCTGTTATATCTAAACATTACTCTTTCAGACATAAAAACATGCTCGACATTCCAAATAAATACAGTCACTTATGGTAAGAAAAATTTCGTTTTGAGGCCACCCAAGTATGGAACAGTCTGCCAAACGAATTACGCACAACTACTGATTTCAAAGAGTTTAAGAGACTGATCCATACTTGGAGTGGCAGCAAATGTAAATGCTCTATGTGTGTAGAGTTTAACCGCTTTTCTGTTATACCTTTTACCTTATGTGCTTGTAAGCTTTACTAAACACTGCTTGTGCTTGTATAACAAATGTATAGCTGTAGATGAAATGTGTCTTAGTTGCTTTATGCATGAATTGTGAACTATGTGGTTTTGTTATATGTTTATATATTCTCCAAATGATGTGCATGACCAATATAATAACCTCTTCATAGCTTATAGCCATATTATTTCTGTTTTCCTGTTTTATTATTAGAAGAATGTTTTAGTATGTAAGTAATGCATCATCTTTTCCTAAGCAAAAGGTTTTGTGGTGATAATAGGATCTTTTATACCCATTTTTTTATCTATGCATCGTAATGCGTGATTTTTCTTCAGTGTCTTAATTTCTTTTCGTCTTATATATATTTTTAGACAACGATTAGCGTTCACCTCCAGCATCTTATTTGTGTATATAGTAAAAATCTGTCCTATATGTTGAATTGCTTTGTAATAGCCGCTAACAACTATCTTATCACTTAAATATGTATTGCTGTTTGAATTACATGTTTTTTGTCTTACTGTTGCTTTTATTTAAATTTCACTTAATGCATTGGACCAGTTTTTAAATCATAAATATGTTTTATCTTGTAACTTTTGATATATCTGGTATGTTTTTTGTTGTTGTTTTTTTATAATGAAGCCTATAATCTCATTATAACCTATGTTTAACATTTTAATTAACATGTGATATTATGATCTTGAATATATTCAGGTCTTTTGTTTGTCTGTTATTGGATAATCTGTTATTTTGGAAAATAGCTATCAGCGAGTGTTGTTTATGTTTATCATAACCGACTTTAAATAAAGATTATCTTATCTATCTTATCTTATACAGTTGGTCACTAGGAGTCAAACTGACCTGTTTTCTGAAATTTTCTCCGTTTCCGACATAATTCTAAAGAAGTATAGTGCCATAGTACATCCAATTAAAACATCCTTTACAGTTGACAAAGTCCGGTTTCAGAGTGTCGACAGAATGTCACAAGTCTCAACGAAAAAATGAAGAGCAATACATTGTTCTGACAGGTACATTGTACTATTTCCGATTTGTTATGAATTTTGAAAAAAATCTTTATGAAGCAAACCCAAACCTAAAGGTATATAATCCGACAAGATATCCCCCTTTTGGTCCTCTTGAAATAAAATGTCCACTAGTGATGAGTGTACTTGAGGCATCCTTCCTCAAGAAAGAGGCCACGGAAGCTTAAAACTGAAGAAAAACCATCATTACTTATATCAAGTTCTTTCTGAGTTGGCAGTGACAGGTGAGTGGTGTGATATTTTGTATGGTGTGAAAATGACTATCAAAAAGAAACCATATACCTTAACCGAGATATTTGGGATAATGTAAAAGACAAAGTGGCCACATTATTTTTCGACTCTTTTATTTGAATACACGTGTACGTAAGGAATACAAAATTAAGTGCGTTAATTATACGGAGCAAAGTGTATGTATTTGCTTGATGTATCCTCTATACACACACAAATTTACAGCAAAATTGTTTATTTCCATTATTACCAAAAACATTTTTACATTACTCTTCTCTCCATGAATGGACAATAGGTCCCCTATAGTTTGACAAGAGACAGGCAACAGCCAAGAACTGCATTGCTGAGCCTTCTTAAGACAATGGAACATCAAATAGATTAATTTCATTTATCATTATCTTTCAATATGGATACCCAACTTTGCAACCCAACGTCTCCTTTATTTCAGATGTGGTATTTTTTTGTTTGCAACTTTAAATGGTTTAGTATTCAGGGTTACTTTTTGTCAGCCATAACATCATCGCCTGGCTCTAAAAGTTCCAAGAGTCCGGGTAGCTTTGTAATTTCTACATCTGACAAACATCCCTTATACAAAGGGGAAATAAATGTCGTAATCCCGTTTGGTGCAATACCTATGAGACATTTAAATGTACAGCAACTTTTATAGTTTGAATAAACCTGTGAATTCAGTAAAAGTGAAGATGATCGTTCTGTTTTTATTTCTGTGCAGTCAATGATTACTATTGTTTTATGATACAGATCTTTGAAATAATCTGGCATATTTTATTGTATGTCTTTTGGCAGCCAGATTGGAATTCTACCAAATGTGAAAAAAACATTTGTGATTTTTTTTCTGCTGACTTTGGCTATTGAGAAATTGAATTGTACTGCCAAATCTTCCTCTAGCAAACCTACCTTTAACATACAGAGAAACAAGAACAATTCATCAATAAGAAGCATACTTCTTTTTCTACCAAAAAAACGTATTGTTTCAGATCCTTCATGATATTTGTTCAACATGTTCCTCGCGGAAGGGTCAATATATTTGAAAAAAAGGAAAGGAATACACTATATGTTAAAAAATCCTTTGTATAATGTAATCAAGCTGTCATCTTCACAAAACCTGGGAACAAGAAATCGTTCAGAATTTATTTGAAGTTTTAAATTGACAAACTCTCCATTTTTGTTTTGTAATTGTTATTTCAAATTTCCTCTTCGTAGGCGACAAGCAATGGAACAGCTGTTAACATTTCACTGGTTGATGGTTGTTCTTCCAATACGTCATCTCTGCTGCTCTTTTGTCTGCAAAAGCAAAGTCATATGTTCAATATTGTACTACTCTTAATTTAAAACTTTCATTTTAAGGTTGTCTTTATAAAAAACTATTATATAATTTTTAGAAAACGTTTGTGAAGTTCTTTCTGTTTTATGGTGCTTGTATCTTCCTCTTAAGCTATTTTCTCTTTGGTGTCTCCTTTTGCCGGTTAAAAATACTGGGAACAGCGCTTGGCTTTAAACGTCTTCACCTTGGAGTCTAACCAGTATAATCGTCTTTGGTGAAGTGTTTTGAGGAAACCAGTGTTGTTTTAGAAATCTACAATATAACATTGATATCAACTTAAGTGTTGTTATAAGAACATACTCGGTACAGTATTCGATTCCTTCTTTTTTTCAATTAAAAACACACCAAAAAAACATTTCAGAAACGAAACTCTTTAATATCAAAGCAAAAAGTAATTTTAATCTGTTCAAAAAAACATCATCTGTGTTACTGTGTATTCGATGAAATATACACTATTATGTATAATCAACATTTCCTAAACATAGGCCCTTTGTTTTGCCTAATTTTGTCAATCCATATTTTTATTTTTTCCTTCTACTATTGGCATTTTCTAAAGTTCTCAATTAAGTCATATCTACCATTAGTGTTATAAAAAAGGCACACAGCAGAAATAACTTGATATTTTATTACCTTTACCTTCAGTCAGATCACTGCTATCACCTGTTGCAGCCATGGCTAGTTTGACTGGAATCTCTGCTTTCATCTGACCCATCTAAGCCTTCTTCTGATAATGAATTTAAGAATTGGGCTATGATATAGCTTATATGAAGAAATATAGTCTTTATTAATTGAATGATTAGTTTGAAACGTACTTTTAAAATTGCCATACAGTGAACTCAGTGTTCCTTACTTTATATGGTGTGAAGTGGATACAGAAATTGATGATTCGCCGATTTTAAAAGCCGGCACTGCCCCTACACTTACAAGGAGACGTCAACTGCACATACATCACTGGCGATGATGTAACAATTTTGTTATTTTATGTTTTTGAATTAAGTTAAAATAACATTTTACAAACGCTCCACATGATCCTTATGATGCGGAACTATTAAATTGATTAAATTTATAAGGATATGCGGGTTTGTCTTTGAATATTTATGTTATTATTACAGCATACCATATTTATCATACATACAATTTCTGAAAGATTTTTATACACTGTTCAGCCTGTTGTCATCAAACTCCAATACTGAAACATTTCAGTATTTTCATGGCAGTTAGTCAGCTCTAACAAACGATTCCCTGTTAAATCTTTATTCCAGATTTAAGAACAATTCCGTCGTTAATTAGACCTTGTTACAATAAACAATTGTAGCAGTAAAACAGATTGTCTTCTCTTTACTCTACATGACACCAACGAATAATCATCCTATTACCATGGCAGAGAAGCAGATTACGGTATCCACTCTTAACATTAGACCAACAGTCAAAAGTCCCGTTTACGAAGAATAGTCATTCCTATTACCGTGGTAGGGAAACTTCTCTTAAAATGATACCAAAAGTCCAAAGTCCAGGAAACAGAGTACGGTCACTACTCTTAACATCAGACCAAAAGACAGAATGCCAAGCTATGAAGAATAGCCATTCCTATTACTTAAAGTCCCAGCTATGAAGAATAGTCGTTTTTACTACTTTTGTAGGAAAACAAACTATGGTCATTTCCATTAACATGATTCATCAATCCATAAGCCCCAGTTTAAACGAATAGTCATTCCTATTTCTATTGTAAGGAAAACAGATTATGGTCACTTCTCTGAAAATGAAGCAAAACTCCATCAGTCAAAATCATGAAAATAATCCTATGACCATTTTAGTGAAACAGATTGTAGTCACTTTCTACACATGAGTTAAAAATTCAAAAGTACTAGTTACGAAAAAGAGTATCTCAAATAGTCATGCTAATATAACTGATGGTAACCCTTTCCAAAGCTTACCACTGACTTAACCGGAGTATTTCCCCTTTCTCTAACTGCCGTGCAAATTGAATATCATGATACGTATACAAGCACGTTCCCTATGACACGGAGAACATGTATCGCTTATAAAGAATAGATAAAACATAACTTAAATGACGGAATCTAAACTCAAAGTATGATAGATGCTGTACCGTCTTGAAGCAAAACCTAAAATTCGTAAACGATCTCAATTAAAACTTGAATTAATGATGACACCTATAAATCTTGCAAAAAGAAACGGCTGGATTTCTTTCATTATGTAAGGCATATGAAGGGCTATACTTGACACCTCATGCACTTCGACCTGTCTGTAAAGTTTAAAGAGGGCAGGTAACTGAAACATTCAGGTACTTCAACCTGACATCGATAAGTGCAACTGTATGTTTTATGTGTTCGTGCTCTTAATCCTAAGATGTTGTTATGGAAATGTATCGGTCAGATAGAGATGATATATCTACTAGCCCAGAAGATTGCAGACGACACGGCGTTTAAAGGCTTCCCGTCAATTGTGCAAAAAAGGCCACTGACAACTATGTTGTTTAACAACAACATTTTGTGTACAAGTTGCGATGTATTTTTGTGACTTGGTGGTTTCTATAAAGGCGATGGTACGTGGAACGAATACCTCGACTGTCACAGATATTAAACTCCTGTAAAAGCATGCATTATGAAACATTGATCAAGCAAAGAGAACTATAAATGTGATTAGTATGGCTCTCTGATTATCTCAGATTAATGATTCGGGTTTTAGGTTAAGAGTTTGAAAGGGTGCTGTACCCTATTTAGAAACCTTCCACCATTATAAAGGTAAGCATTGGCACACTTCCGTCATCATAGAATAAAACGCTCAAAGAAATTAAATGTTTATTTGGTTTTCATTTAATCTTATATTATGATAATAAATATAAACAAACTATACATACATGTGTTTAGCAGAACTTCTTTCAAACACAAATCCCGAAATGTCCTTCACAGCAGTATAAAATATTCCCTTTTTTCATATAGCAACCCGACCGACTTCTGCAGCATCCTGCCCTTTTTAAACCAATGTGCTTTATTACTATTAATGTTTGCTGATGCCGATTCTTGTTTAGTTATAAATAACAGTTGTTTTTTTTCTATCACCATGGTAATGAATCAGGTTTTGAGCACTTCTCTTAAACAGTGAAACAGATGCTCAAATCCAAGAAACAGATTACGGTCACTCTTCTTAACATCAGACCAAAAGTGAAAGTCCCAGTTATGAATAATAGTCATTCCAATTACCATGGTAGAAAATTTAAGTTAGTATTACTCTTTACATGAAACATTACGTCCAAAGGTCCAGTTCTGAAGAATAGTCATTCCTATTTCTATGACATGGAATTATTTATCTCTTGTATTAACATGAATCAAAATGTCTAAGTACCCAATTATGAAGAAGAGACTTTAACATGGTTGTAGTTTAGATAATAACCCTTCCCAACCCTTTCCTATGACTGAACCGGAGTATTTCCCCTTACTTAATTGCCTAACACGTTAAAGTTCATATTATTGATACGAACATGTACCCTATGACATTGAGTATATTGATCGCTTATAACAAATAGTTAAAACAAACGTTAAAGCGACAGTCCGCAAATCGGGCAAATTAGCCATGAAAAAAAAAAAATCATCTATGTGTTGATAAGCATTCCTGACTGACGAATCCAAAAAAAATTTGGTTCAAATCGACCAAGAAATGAGTTTTTCGTGTCATTTTCAATATCTCTTCTTAACTATCGGCCCCCGAGAGTTAACGGTTATATAAATAGAAAAACAGTGGGATTCCAAAGTTCTTGCGCATGCGCAGGGCGATACTATTTCCCGGTCTCTCCTCGTAAAATCCGGTCTCATCCGGTCTCATAATTCCCGGTTCATAACTTATGGCCCCAGGCAACGGATTGTGTTGCTGATGTTTATAACACGATTTTGACAATCTTATTTGTTTTTATATGTAACAAAATGGTATAAAATATATAAACATTATGTCTTAATTTATGCAATTTGTTATAGGTATACACTATTTATGCAATTCGTGTTAAAGGTGTAGAGAAAGATGCGATGTAGTACAAATGCTCATGTTTTTTGCATAAAAGATTGAGGACGGCTAGAGTTTGAAGTAACTTAGAATTGCACCTTTTAAATTATGTTATGTTATATTATTGTTCTTCCTTTTATGTTTACCCCCCCCCCCCCCGACATAAAAAAATTTAAGCATAAATGATTACAATTGAAAAATTCCATGTTTGCATATCCGACTCATATCTGATTTACATGTAGTCAAGCATTGTTATTTTTTGTATTACTATTATCAATAGTATACTTATAACTGAATTTAATATGAAAAAAACACACACTCAATGTGTTTGTTATTCATGACATTAATTTCAGTACATGTGCATATTTCATGTTTTTATCTTTGCCTAAATTTATTTTATGTTTTATTGATATAAAATTTGAAATAAATAGTGACATAATTATCATCAAATATCTAATGTTTTAATCAACTGTAATCTTTTGTAATCCTATTACCCCCCGCGGTCATTAACACCTTTTTGATCACGCCCGATAGCTACTATAAAACAGAGACCGGAGGAGACCGGGACCGGGAAATAGTATCGCCCCCAAGAGTAGTCGGAAAAACCGTAGACCTACTTTCTCTTTTGCCGTCTAAAAATAGCAACTTTCGGCAATTTTCAATTTGTTAAATCTAAGTTATTAAAGCGATTTTTTAAAAAATAATTGCGGTTCAGTCGGTCTGAAACAATGTGGAACTTATTAAAAACTTTTGAAATACGGTTACTTTTGCGGACTGTCGCTTTAAATGGCAGTCCCTATAATTAAGGTGATGCGACGATAGATGCTGTACGTTCAAGTTGTTGGAGCAAAATCTGAAATTGTAAACCGATCTTGAAAACTCAAATCTATTATGACAAACGCAAGAAAGCAAGTTAGTGACTTACGAAAAATATATAAACGTAACATTGTCCAAAATACAAAGACGAAATAATAAGTTATAAAAATATAAAGACATGGACACACTGTAACAAATATGTATGGAAATAAAAAAAATGAAAGATTGCCGACTCCCCTTAATTATGCACAATAAGGCCGCTGACAATGATGACGGTCAACCTAACACTTCCTTTGTACAAGTTGAGATGTATTCAGGAGACTATTTTGGTATATGCTATAAAGGTGATTGAACTTCCTAATAAATAACTCGGGTCTCGCAGATTGTTGAGTGTAAGATAGTTTTTTTACGGAAACGAGGTTCACCGAGTACATTTGGTTTAGTAAATTGGCTCCAGCATTAAGACAGTACTAGCTAATAACACGGCTTTATTTTTGCACTGGCAGTTTTAACTACAAGATTATTTGTATGTTGAGGAAATTAACTCCTAGCTATGCTTTTTGTACGAGCACTAAGCACTTATAGCTACAATAGCTATCATTGAGGTTAAGAGTTGTTCCGAAAATGACGGAATGCGTCCACTACTAGAAGCTGAGCAATAGAGGACCCAAGACATTCCGGGGATTGGCATCGACATAAAGAGCCAGAGGTTGCTGTTGGAACGCAGTTTGAGCACGCAATCTGTTGCAGTCGATCTTGGGTTGTAGGGACAGGCGCATCAGCGTGATCAAACTACCAAACTTTTTTGGCTCGGGTGTATACAGCTTTTCATATTCAACCTCGATGAACTAGCGGAATTAAAGTTGCAGACACCTTAAGGCCGACACACTTCAAACCAGGAGCTCGAGCTTAGGGGTCAGTAGCTTCGCGGCATAGGCTCAGCCACAACATATTCACACACACTGCTCTATATGTACTCATGTGCGAAACGAATCAAAACTATCTTCTTTCGAATACCCTAAAGGTTGACTGTATGCGCAGCGTTGAGTATGACGTCAAACAAGAAATTAACGTTTACGCTTGATGCTTGTTTTTTTTTTATTTACCAGGGACGAGCTCAGTAGCCATACCTTAACGAAGAACCTGTTTGTAGGCACCAGATAATAATCGAGACACACCGTACAAAATGGTCCTCAGAAACAGACCACACATACATCTTGTATTTTAGCTTTGATAAACCTTCATGAGTTTCAAAATATATTATGATGACTGACTGATTAAAAGCAGTTCTGTCAATGTTAGATGTTGGAACAAGATGGTACAAATGTGAGGTTTTGCAAGCTTAAAACCTCCGGTGACCACATGTTACAGTTAACTCGTCTTTCAATGACTGTTCCAAGGCGCTGTGTTGACCAATCTTTTCTATAAAGCTATTGTGACGAGTGTTCGGTCAGGTTTTGATGATAGTGCGTTTGTGTCTCTTATTCAGTGTCGTTTGGCCTTCATCTTGTGCATCTCAACAGGGTTTATATTTGAATAACTGACTACTGGACTTGTTCATTGTACTATCATTGTTTGTTTCAGCGCATGTGAACTATATAGGATGAAATGGTCATTCTGCTATGCGCTTGGATCGTCCATTTGCATAACTCAAATAAAATGTAAAAAACAAACAAAACTCCTAAATTGTGATACATGTTTTATTTTTCTCAAATATTAATATACAAGTACATATTTGCTTTTGACACATCAGGGTTGTTTACTTCAATTTAAAAAGATTCAAAATAATCTTACTTGGAATATATTTAATACAATGAATAGGTTGGTATGTGTCAAATACGTAAATAACATCAACTTACACCACTTGGTGTTCATCTAATGTCAGGCATGCATAGTTAGCATGTATCAGCGTTTCCTTTTTGTAGGCAAAAAAAAGAAAGAAATAGCACAACTGTGAAAAAGGCTGAGATATTCAGCAATCAGAACCACAATGGCCATCATAATGCAGAATTCTCAATGAAGGAAGATAAGCAAAAACACACGACCAGTGTTGACGAACAAAAACATATTTTCTTTGGAAAAGTTAGACAATTTGTACACGTGTATAATGACATTTGTCTTCGTAGATTCAGTTCGCAGAATGATTTTACTGTTCTACGCATTGTCATTTGTATTTTATAACACATTTGATTATCGAATTAGCTAATACTCTATCAAGTTTTAAGCTTTTTACCAAAACGTTCACAATCAAAGTAGTCCGTACACTGGTTATAGAGAAATAAAATAAACCTGTGCATTAACAAAACGGTCACCCTTCGACTCACAATCCCATTGTATTCAATTATATGTATTTTGATCTGAACTTCATTAGTAATAATAACAGAAACTCGTTGTCAGACATCAATTGAGTTAGAATCGTGGTAAATGCGATAAAATTGCCTTTTTTAAATTAATCATTGAAAGTTCAAATTATAACTCTTTTGATATTATTATCTTAAAATGTGACACAAAATACTGTTTCGCCTAAACGTTCGTAACACTTCCGAAATATTTTTATAATTACAAGTGTGTGCATAATTGCTGTAAGGTATTTGTTCAAACTTGTAAATAATAAAGCTCAATTGAAACGCAGTTTAAAACAATCGTTGCCAACATCAACTATGTGAATGAAT
This sequence comes from Mya arenaria, assembly GCF_026914265.1. Taxonomy (NCBI): domain Eukaryota; kingdom Metazoa; phylum Mollusca; class Bivalvia; order Myida; family Myidae; genus Mya; species Mya arenaria. The sequence goes on along the minus strand of NC_069128.1, from coordinate 52,345,341 downwards.
CCCTTGTTAAATGTGTTATAAATTTTCGTGTGTTGATTTACTCAAACTTATATTTTATAATAAGAAAAACATTTTCTATTAAAAGTCGTTCACTATATGGCACCTAAAATATTAAGCGTCGAAAACATGTGTTACTTTTTGAAAACAAAGTCGTGGAAACTTTGTGTAAAATCCATGATACATATGCATATACAATGCAGGAATCTAGAAGGGCGCGCCAACTGAAGGTATCAAATTCGTTTACAGGGAAAGAAGGGTATACGCAAGCAGAGACAACAGAAGGCTTCCGAGAGCAGCAGCCATTTTTTCCTTCCCGCTGCAGCCACCAACTTTCACCGTCAGTGTTAGGACGTTGCTCTCGCCACCGGTGATCGTGCCTGAAATAGCGACCGTGTACTCGTCTTTTGTGGCCTTGTCGAGGGTAACACCAGCAGCCGTTGTCACAGCTCCAGACGTGGGACCAACAGCAAAGTTGGTATCTGGAAAGGTTATGCAATTCAGGGCATTGATAGACAGATGAATTCGAACATTTGCAATGGCGTTATTAAACAAGCATTACAAATACATAAAATATATAGATATGTTCCAACTGCTGAATACAAATATAGAATATTGTTATCGACTTTTGTTCTTTGTAAACAGAACGGGTTTTTTATTTGTTGTTTTACATACTGAATACCCCTCGTAAGTTCTAAATTCGAAAAGGACAATATACTGTAAATATTTCATTCAATTCACTATGACTAATGTGTTTGATGTAATGTTTTAAACAAACTGATGTTTAAGCAATGCAATACCAAATTAGATCTTGTCATGTTAGGGTATATAAAGAAAAGTAGATTATTCTTATAGCAATTGTATATCGTGAATTGGTGTACATCATATGTTCAGGGCTGCTGCTGTTTGAATTTTTGATAAAATGTATGTAAATTGTAAACAGTTTTTTGGAAGGGTGCTGCACTCTGTTATTTTTGGTTGCGCCCTTTTGCCCACACGGAGACCAGCATTGGCACCCTTATGCCTTTATATAATTAAATGCTGAACAATATATTCTATAAGTTGTGGGTTTTTTTTAATAAACTTATAATATAATTGCAATGTTTACATGTTTGGTTGTTGAAATATAATATAGCATTATCTGTCAAGTTCATAACATTTCAGTTGTTCACGGGCGAAACAATGTGCCTTTTTCCCTTAAGATCCCTGTCCCTCTTCAGCAGCATCCTGCCCTTTGTAAAATCTAGCTAAAACACATATATATATATATATATATATATATATATATATATATATATATATATATATATAATCCTAGTTTAGGCATTAGGGGGACCACGCATATTTTCAGGCATTAAGGGGACAATTTGTATATTTCGTAAGACTGAAGTAAATAGGGATCTTTTATCATATATGCATTCTTTGCATCACAATTATCAATGTCTGTGTTCGATTTTACTGTAAACATTTTAATAAAATATATACAAAAATATTGGTCCCCCTAAAAATTGTTAACTATATTACATGCATTAAGGAGACCAGCCATATATATATTATTATATAACAGTCATTAGGTGGACCACACCTTATTCAGATATTAAGAGGACAGTTGAATCAATAATAAGGTTTAAACTGATCTGGTTATATTCTATACATTTTGTTTTCTATGATAACAATAACAGAGCTCATTTTTTGTGGACATTTGTGTCTGAAACATATAGGATTTTTTATTCTACCTTTTTTGAAGATATACTTCACCAAGTTTACAAAGTGCATTTGTCTGGCCCAGTCTGGTCATGACATTCAAATGGGAAAAAGATTTTTTGTCAATAAGATATTTATATTAAAAAAAATAAATAATAATCTGCCTGGGGCAGCCCCTGTGGTTGGTTATAGATGGGCATTATCATGTACAGGCGCCATATATCGGCCCATTGTCATTTAAATTCACGAAGGCCCATAATACCAACCACATGGGTAGCTCCCGGTTATAATTAAGTCCCGACAAAATAAGGGTGAAAAGAAAAAGAAATATTTTTACGGAACATAACTTTATACATTCCCAAATTGTCGCTCCCAAAACAAAACAATAAAAAAATATATGATTATAATAATAATAATACAAAATTAATATACTTATAAAAAAAATAATGAGAAACTCCATCGTGTATGAAAGTAATAGTCCTCGGTGCATAGCAGCACTCACCGCCCCTATCATCGCATTGGAAGGGGAGCTTTAGGGAACTTGCTATGAGACCCCAGGACCCTTCAAATTAAATAATTTCAAACTAGCAAATTATCCGTATATATTGCCAAGGAAATATATGTATATCATGAAGACTGAGCCTTAAATGAATAAATTAATAACATTCTAAAATTTGAAATCTGATTTAGTACACACGCCTACACACACGAGATGGCATACCGTTCTGCCCTTTGTAACATCTTTGAGACGGCTGTATTTTTTTGCGTTCCAGCTACAATAACCGATATCTTCAACAATTCTTCGTTTACCGCTACGAAATTTCAACCTCAAGTGCGTCTTCTGAAAACGTTCACGGACATATATTTTTCTTTCTCTCCGTATTTTATTTTTAATCCGTCTACAATGTCTATTTTTGCGGGTAAAAACGGCACGTGTTTCGCTGAAAAAAGTGCGCCTTTCTTTAATTTTTTGAAAATAAATGCTTGTTTAATTTTTGATTTTTTTTTAAATATATGCATTCAATTTTTTATAACAAATCACCTGATATCAAGAAAAGTGTACCTTACTGACTTCGTTTTTGCGCAATGTCAAATAATCTAAACATGTTTCTTATTCAAAACGTATTGTATTAAAACGTTAAACATGACGTTTGTCGAAACATCTTTATGTTAATAAGAGTTTAGGTTTGTCTAAACCTCTGATAACTAATATCTTACAGCTATTGTTTCTTTTTGTTAAATTTTTAATCAACATTATTTTCTTCTGTTGAAGTCCGAATAGTAAACATGATTCAATCAGAATAACACCGATTACAAATGAACACATTAAATAGTTTCTATAAGCTCATTTTGTTAAGGGTTGCTAAAGCTCATGATCAAACACATACAACAACATGCAGGTACAAAAAAGGCACGCACGCACGCGCAAAAACGCACTCCCCCACACACCCTCGCGCACACGCAAACGCACACACACACACACGTACATACACACACACGCGCACTCTCCCACACGCAGGCATATATGTACACTCGCTCGCACATGCTCGCGCACGCACACACGCATAGTACACACAGAAGACTTTGAGTGCGGGATAAGGTAGCTTTGTTGGCTTCTGTATCTTGGGCATTGAAGGCTTCGCCGAAAGTTGTTTCATGAAATGGCTTGTACGCACTAGCATTTCAGTGCGCGATTGGGTCAGAAAAAACAGAATAACAATTTATGCGCTACAGCAATAAATGCGCTGATTAACAAAATTAAACAGCATTTTACTGCACTAATAACATACACTTTTAAGATAATCATTTTAACCATTATATATTATTGTGTGCGTGCGTATGTGTGCGTGTGTGCATATGTATAGATGTGCGCGCATGTGCGTGCTTGTGTGTGGGCGTATACGTGCGTGCATGTGAGTGCGCGTGTGTGAACTATAACAACCCTTTACAAGATATATAAATAGAAACGATTCAATGTGTTTTTATAATGCTTAACACATATTTTTAATGTTAGAAATAAGTTTGTATAATCAGTGCAAACGGAAGAATCAAAAAAATACGCAATGCTTAATATTTAGTTTGTTTTATAATAACGCGGGTGCAACATTCAATTTTGACCCCGTTATATATTGACCCCATGAGTCATTTTTTTTCTGTTCAACGAAGGACGGATATTTTTTCAACGTAAAGAACTGAACCCCCCCCCCCCACACACACACACAAGGGTTGATCAAGGGTTATATTCAATACCTATCTAAGTCAATCATATGGTTACACCTTAATTGATTTTTTAATTACATATGGTTTTTTTTCATACAATGAAAACCGATTGGCTACATCAAAGTTAGATCTAAAAACATGACCTTTATAATTTAATTCAAATAATTTTATTACATTTTTCTCCAATACTAACGTAAATTAGTAAACTTGGACGATTTTAAGGGGGGGTGCACCCCACCCCCACTGTCTGGAGCCGTCTGTGCTTATTTCAATGCAGATTTCTGTCGATTATCATTTTTTGGTTTGTAAGTTACTAGTATATCTTGTTAGTGAAATTTATACCACACGCTTGATTAACTTTCATTGCTTAGTCCAGAGCCTTATCATTGCAGATCTCTGCTGATACTTATCAAATACGTTCAGTAACTAATAAATTCATAACTAGAACTGTTTGTTTTGGTGTTATTACTGTAGATGAATATATAAAAACAAAGCAATTATCAGCATAGTCACATGACTTGAAACATTGTTGATCTGTATTATCAAATTATTATAATTAGACAAATAAGATTGCTTCATCATTTAGAACATCGCAGGACATATACAAACTACGCTATGCTTCGATGTGTACCGAGGGCAATTTGACTACGAAAATCTCGTTATCATGAATAATTAATGAGGCAGTTTCATTGGTTCCGCAAAGTTGCCAGTGTTGAACCAGGTTCGCCTTCTCAGTACAGTAATTTTGGGCAATAGTCAAGACCACATGGCCACGGAGGCTACTGACACTGTTATTGAACAATAGTTGAGTGTAACATGCAATATTGTTGGAAGTTGTCTTTCCTGCCTCATGCACATGCATTTAAACGAGATTTTGTCAGTCATTTTCCCCGCAAAAATTGACGTTTTAGACGCATTAAAATTAAATACGGAAAAAATGAGAAAGAAAATATATATGTCCGTGAACGTTTTCAGAAGACGCACAGAAATGTCACAGCGGTATAAGGTGAATTGATGAAAATACTGGTACTTGTATCTGGAACGTGCGTGGTATATTTTAAAGACTCGTAGTTTCAAAACTGTTTCGAATATTGAAACAGTAAAAACAGTCCCTAACTGGGCATATGCTGTTCTATTCGTATACCAATATTCAAACATTAACTCGAAAATTCGCTCATGGTCGCGTTCCACCTTAAGATCCCACCCGACATGTTACGTCTTATGTAAAGCGTTCGCAAAACCTTTTATAAGATTTTGCCTAGTAAAAATTTCTAACCACATTTCATGAAGATTAGGCCAACACATGGGCTTAAGTGTTTTCAAGGAATTTATAAGACCAACTTAATAAACCCATGTGACCGAGACGCGAACATGAGTTTTTCTGAAGGTGAACATTTTGATAACATGTAATGAAAAAGTGGACTTACTCTTTTACCCTACCATAATTACGTACTCCTTTACCCTACAGGATCCAGGTTCAAATAGGATCTGAATTTTACAGACACAAACATTTGGACAGAATTTCATGACGAAAATGGCCTTTAGTGTGTTCACAAGCTAAATGTTGACGCAGTATGTATGACGGACAAGAGCCGGTCATAAAACTCCTCTTGAGCACCTCACATTCAATGAAAACTAAATGTCACTTCCAATGTCATTATTTTTTATTTTGTTCAACCACTGATAAAGTAAATACATTACAATATACATTGTATATGGCACTAGCTTCTACAAGGCCTAATTAAGTCAAAAACTTGACTCTCAATATACAGTAGACCAGGGCTTCCGTTAAAGGAAGTTTGGAGGTATATTACTCCCTAGAAATAGGTTTAAACTTCCAAACTTAATTCCTTGGAAGTACAAAAACTTCCATAATTTTGAAGAAAACTTCCAAAGTCAAAAGCTTGGAAGTTTAAAATATCAAAACCTGGTGTCAATATTACTTTTATGCTCACAATTTCAATCAGTCTTGAAGTAAAATGAATTATTTGATTTTTAACATCTGTCATCCTATTTTAAAAATACTGGAAAAAGTGTATTCGGGGAGACTTAAACTTCCACATTTCAGTGAAAAACTTCCAATATTGATGGACAGGAAGTTCATACTTCCAGTTTCAAACTCTTAATGGAAGCCCTGGTAGACAGTACATTTAATGCAAGCTCATCTATTTATATTGCTTGGCCTCAAAAGAAATTGGCATAATTCTGCTTAAATGCTATGAAGTTGAATGCAAATCTTTTAAAAAATGCAAAAATATCTTAGAAAAACGGGCATATCTGAAGCTTACTTTAAGTTGTGTTAATAGCGCTCAAAGGCTTTTGAAAAGTCAAGCTAATAAAATTATAATGGCTGTAAAGTTGATACCTTATTTACATACATTGATTTTAACTTGACATTTCAGGCGTCAGTCATGAAAAGGCTTTTTTTACTTGGTCAACATTTAGTTGAGGGTATACAAATGTTATTTTCCGCTAAAACAAGGATCGTTAAACCATTCTGACAGAAAGAAAGAAAAAGCAAAACCCAAGGTTACTAACACTCATGTAAAGTATCATGACTGTAAATACTTCTAGAGATATATGCAACATAAACACTCAAAACATAAAGACATATGAAAGGCTGGCACGACAAAGGCAAAAACCACAGTATAAAAATCTTTTTTAAGTCATTTTAAGTCTTTTTTCGAAGCCACACAGGTGATTTCTCCAATGGTTTTCCTTCAATGAAGTTTTTGGCACCAGTCTTCAGGTACTAAGCGTGTAGCGACAACTTTCTCAATATATCCAACTTATCTTCCAAGAAACTGTACGAATCTTTCCTTGCCTGTAAAAAAGAGGAATCATATATTTAAACATTGTCACTGATAAACTGTATGATAAAGTATGGTTTAGAATCGATTTACTAGAGTTTCTTATTTTTAAATCCCATATGACCAAATAACAAACACAACACCATTTCATGCAGACAATTCGACTAAATTATGACTTTTGGGTTAAAGTATGGCTTCCAGTGTTTGCAAGCTTTGTGTCTACAGTTTGACCTAGAGAAATATAAACATGACCAAGTTTGGAAAATGACCTACGATTCAGGGCATTACATTCTGACCAAGTTTTAAGAAGAATAAACCAATCATATTGCCAACCTTTTCTTTATTTTGACCTATTGACCTACTTAATGACCAACATGAACCAGTTGTGCTCCCATAAGCATTCAAACCCAGTTTCCTGATGACTAAGCCAAAAACGTTTTATATAGATTTGACATCTAGTTTAAAGCTGCACTCTCACAGATATACCATTTTTAGAACTATTTTATTTTTGGTCATGGAAAGAGCAAAATTTTGCATAAATATCTGCAAACCCATAATATAGGATTGCTGACAAAAGATTAGATCTCAGATTTTCATATTTCCGTTCGAAAATTTATGTTTTATGGCTTAAACCGTTACTAATGGTTTAAGGAAAATGCACAAAACATCAATTTTTGAACTTATATATAAAAATCTGCGATCTATTTTAGTTATCTTATATAAATATAACTGGTTTCCATGGATTTTCGCAAAAATGGTTCGTTCCAAGACAAAAAAAAAAAATTGTCAAAACGTTCAATCTGTGAGAGTGCAGCTTTAAAATTACTAAACTTGATACAATTTCAAAACAGATTACAAAAAGACAAATATTCTGCTACATGAAAGTGTTAACAAGTTAAATTTTGGTGACAACACATGACATACATTGGATGGTTATAAAAGTTCCCTATAAGCACTTCTTGCTCGATGTCACATTATTTTAAATTGTGTTTCTAAATATTATATCTGATGATTCATTATATGGATATTTCGTAAGAGTTCATATATGAGCAGCTGAATCTGGCAATCATGTTGCATAAAACGATGAATATACTGTACCTCAGTCTTTGATTTTTTGGTCATTATCACTGTTAACAGAATCCTTCAATGTTTCTCATAGAATCTTTGGGTCTGTTATTGCCAATTTCACTGAAACAAAAATATATCAGAAATTGTAAAACCAGACCATTAACATAAATCTGTAACATTAGTTTTTATTTTTATACATTTGACAATACTCCACTTTGTCTTAGAAATGAATAAAACAATGATGTATATTGTATAATGTACCTTTCAAAAGCAATTAATAAAGCCAAATAACAAAAAGGAAACATTTTACGCCCCAATCTTTTAAAACTTGTTTTTAATAACTGACAGTACTTCATAGTGAGATTCAGTTTTACCTGTATATTGTGTTTTTAGTAATAGTAACTTTGACCACACGGATCAATTTGCCCTAAAACTGAACACAATGTCCCTGGACCCCCCAAGCTAACCAGTTCACATTCTTTTAGAGATTTTTCAACCTGATCTTATTGGGAACCCTCTTACAAGCAATGATTAAGGGGACCAATATATATGGATGCCACTGAAGTTTCAAACAGTCATTCAGGGGACCAATACATGAATGACACTGAAGTTTCAAATAGTCATTAAGGGGACCAATATATGAATGTCACTGAAGTTTCAAATAGTCATTAAGGGGATCAATATATACATGGATGTCACTGAAGTTTCAAATAGTCATTAAGGGGACCAATATATATGGATGCCACTAAAGTTTCAAACAGTCATTAAGGGGACCAATATATGGGTGTCACTGAAGTTTTAAACAGTCATTAAGGGGACCAATATATGGATAACACTGAAGTTTCAAACAGTCATTAAGGGGACCAATATATGGGTGTCACTGAAGTTTTAAACAGTCATTAAGGGGACCAATATATGGATAACACTAAAGTTTCAAACAGTCATTAAGGGGACCAATATATGGGTGTCACTGAAGTTTTAAACAGTCATTAAGGGGACCAATATATGGATAACACTGAAGTTTCAAACAGTCATTAAGGGGACCAATATATGGATGACCAATATATGGGTGTCACTGAAGTTTAAAATAGTCATTAAGGGGACCAATATATAGATGACACTGAAGTTTAAAACAGTCATTAAGGGGACCAATATATGGATGTCACTAAAGTTTCAAACAGTCATTAAGGGGACCAATATATGGATGTCACTGAAGTTTTAAACAGTCATTAAGGGGACCAATATATGGATAACACTGAAGTTTCAAACAGTCATTAAGGGGACCAATATATGGATGACCAATATATGGGTGTCACTGAAGTTTAAAATAGTCATTAAGGGGACCAATATATAGATGACACTGAAGTTTAAAACAGTCATTAAGGGGACCAATATATGGATGTCACTAAAGTTTCAAACAGTCATTAAGGGGACCAATATATGGATGTCACTGAAGTTTCAAACAGTCATTAAGCAATATATGGATAACACTAAAGTTTAAAACAGTCATTAAGGGGACCAATATATATATATGGATGTCACTAAAGTTTCAAACAGCCATTTAGGGTTCCAATATATATGGATAACACTTAAGTTTCAAACAGTCATAAAGGGGACTTATATTTTATGACACTGAAGTTTCAAATGGTCATAAATTGGACAATTAAATGACACTGAAGTAACTTAATGTCATTAAGGGACTAGTATAGATGTCACTAATGTTACTAACAGATATGTAGGGGACCAGTATATAGTTGACACTGATGTAACAGTAATTCAGGGAACCAGTATTTCTACAAACTAAAATTTTGAACAGTTATTAAATGGACCAGGTTGTTTTGTTTATGCAGTGTAATATGTTTCTTTTATTACAGGGTCTGCTCAGCTAAATTTGTCCCCATTCATTAAAAAAGCCAGTTTATTGACAAACCAAATCACTATGGAGACAAGTATAAAAGAGATATCCATAAATGTACACACATTCAGGAGAACAGATAAAAGGACAAGTCTTTCTTGATGCAATTGTACAAAAAAAAGGTTTTGCTACTTTTTAATAAAAAAATAATCAAGAACAAACTGTTACCATTTTACTCTTTGCTGAGGTAACAGTTATAGGCTCTTTGTTTTCTTGGAACTCGGCATGTTCCTGGGACTCGGCATGATCCTATGACTCGGCATGTTCCTGGGACTCGGCATGTTCCTGGGACTCGGCATGATCCTAGGACTCGGCATGATCCTAGGACTCGGCATGTTCCTGGGACTCGGCATGATCCTAGGACTCGGCATGTTCCTGGGACTCGGCATGTTCCTGGGACTCGACATGATCATAGGACTCGGCATGTTCCTGGGACTCGGCATGATCCTAGGACTCGGCATGATCCTAGGACTCGGCATGATCCTAGGACTCGGCATGTTCCTAGCACTCGGCATGTTCCTCGGACTCGGCATGTTTCTGGGACTCGGCATGTTCCTGGGACTCGGCATGTTTCTGGGACTCGGCATGTTCCTGTGAGACGTTATTTTCCTGTGAGACGCCTTGTTCCTGTTTCATGTTCCTGTGAGACGCCTTGTTCCTGTTTCATGTTCCTGTGAGACGGCTTGTTCCTGTTTCATGTTCCTGTGAGACGCCTTGTTCCTGTTTCATGTTCCTGTGAGACGCCTTGTTCCTGTTTCATGTTCCTGTGAGACGCCTTGTTCCTGTTTCATGTTCCTGTGAGACGCCTTGTTCCTGTTTCATGTTCCTGTGAGACGCCTTGTTCCTGTTTTATGTTCCAGTGAGACGCCTTGTGCCTGTGGCATGTTCCTGTGAGACGCCTTGTTCCTGTGGCATGTTCCTGTGAGACGGCATGTTCCTGTGGCATGTTCCTGTGAGACGGCATGTTTCTGTGGCATGTTCCTGTGAGACGGCATGTTCCTGTGAGATGCCTTGTTCCTGTTTCATGTTCCTGTGAGACGCCTTGTTCCTGTGGCATGTTCCTGTGAGATGCCTTGTTCCTGTGGCATGTTCCTGTGAGACGCCTTGTTCCTGTTTCATGTTCCTGTGAGACGCCTTGTTCCTGTTTCATGTTCCTGTGAGACGCCTTGTTCCTGTGGCATGTTCCTGTGAGACGCCTTGTTCCTGTGGCATGTTCCTGTGAGACGCCTTGTTCCTGTTTCATGTTCCTGTGAGACGCCTTGTTCCTGTTTCATGTTCCTGTGAGACGCCTTGTTCCTGTGAGACGTTATTTTCCTGTGAGACGCCTTGATCCTGTTTCATGTTCCTGTGAGACGCCTTGTTCCTGTTTCATGTTCCTGTGAGACATGGCCTGTTTCATGTTCCTGTGAGACGCCTTGTTCCTGTTTCATGTTCCTGTGAGACGCCTTGTTCCTGTTTCATGTTCCTGTGAGACGCCTTGTTCCTGTTTCATGTTCCTGTGAGACGCCTTGTTCCTGTGGCATGTTCCTGTGAGACGCCTTGTTCCTGTGGCATGTTCCTGTGAGATGCCTTGTTCCTGTGGCATGTTCCTGTGAGACGCCTTGTTCCTGTGGCATGTTCCTGTGAGATGCCTTGTTCCTGTGGCATGTTCCTGTGAGACGCCTTGTTCCTGTTTCATGTTCCTGTGAGACGCCTTGTTCCTGTTTCATGTTCCTGTGAGATGCCTTGTTCCTGTTTCATGTTCCTGTGAGACGCCTTGTTCCTGTTTCATGTTCCAGTGAGACGCCTTGTTCCTGTGAGACGGTACGTTCCTGTGAGATGCCTTGTTCCTGTGGCATGTTCCTGTGAGACGCCTTGTTCCTGTTTCATGTTCCTGTGAGACGCCTTGTTCCTGTTTCATGTTCCTGTGAGACGCCTTGTTCCTGTGGCATGTTCCTGTGAGACGCCTTGTTCCTGTGGCATGTTCCTGTGAGACGCCTTGTTCCTGTTTCATGTTCCTGTGAGACGCCTTGTTCCTGTTTCATGTTCCTGTGAGACGCCTTGTTCCTGTTTCATGTTCCTGTGAGACGCCTTGTTCCTGTTTCATGTTCCTGTGAGACGCCTTGTTCCTGTGGCATGTTCCTGTGAGACGGTACGTTCCTGTGAGACGCCTTGTTCCTGTGGCATGTTCCTGTGAGACGGCTTGTTCCTGTTTCATGTTCCTGTGAGACGCCTTGTTCCTGTTTCATGTTCCTGTGAGACGCCTTGTTCCTGTGGCATGTTCCTGTGAGACGGCTTGTTCCTGTTTCATGTTCCTGTGAGACGCCTTGTTCCTGTTTCATGTTCCTGTGAGACGCCTTGTTCCTGTTTCATGTTCCTGTGAGACGCCTTGTTCCTGTTTCGTGTTCCTGTGAGACGCCTTGTTCCTGTTTCATGTTCCTGTGAGACGCCTTGTTCCTGTTTCATGTTCCTGTGAGACGCCTTGTTCCTGTGGCATGTTCCTGTGAGATGCCTTGTTCCTGTGGCATGTTCCTGTGAGACGCCTTGTTCCTGTGGCATGTTCCTGTGAGACGGCATGTTCCTGTGAGACGCCTTGTTCCTGTGAGACGGCTTGTTCCTGTGGCATGTTCCTGTGAGACGGCATGTTCCTGTGAGATGCCTTGTTCCTGTGAGACGGCTTGTTCCTGTGGCATGTTCCTGTGAGATGCCTTGTTCCTGTGAGACGGCTTGTTCCTGTGGCATGCTCCTGTGAGACGCCTTGTTCCTGTGAGACGGCTTGTTCCTGTGGCATGTTCCTGTGAGACGGCATGTTCCTTGAAATTACAGTGTTCCTGGGGATTATCATGAACCTCAGGCTTCAAAAACATTGGTTCTACTTTCGGAACAGGAACTGAAAAGATGGAGGTGTAACAAAGTTAACTTTACCTAGCCCTGCTACATGTACATGTATGTATCAGTCAGTTTTGAAGTACATGTAGATTCCTGAACAGGACAGATAAAAGAGTCACAAACAGCAAGCGGACAAAACATTAGTGAGTTTACAAGCATGCTTAAGCTGATCATGGTTTTAACACTTGGCCAACTGACTATAAATCTCTTGGATATCTACCAGTTGTGATTATTTGATGATGTTAGGAAAATTAAAATAGAAGGAATAGACATCAGAACTTAGCAACAGCCTCCAACAAATCCAGTTCTCAAGTAACTGCCCCTTCGAGTTACAGCAGTTTAATTGCATATACTAAGTGAGAAAATGATTACACTTTTACAACCCCATATGATGTTATGACACCAAAACAGAGACAATTGTATTTTATTGAACACAAAAGGCAGCTGATGCAATTTTAATACACATGTACCTATTGTAGAATCTGCACTTACATTGCTGCACTCATCTCTTTCAGGCACCACCAAAGCTCTCATGTCCTCAACTGAAACAATTAATTATTTTATGATGATGGTCAAACTGACATGTGGGATGTTTCTTTTCTTACAAGCCTTCTGTTATAAAGATACAATACTGTATGCTAAAAATGAAAAACATTCCAAAAATAGTTTAGGACTCATAGCTAAGGAACATTAACTTTATTCCCGACCGTGGCTAAAGGTTTAACTGTAGTGTGGGAGGATGCTTGTTTAAAAGGCTTTCATATCATAAAGCTACATGCTAAATATGAAACCTATCCCTCTTTTGGTTGGTATGCAAATCCGAAACTGTTACCTGCATTTACATGTTCCTGTGAGACGCCTTGTTCCATCAGCGCTGTAATCCTTCGTCTCACTGATATATAAATGTAGCTGTCCAATTCAAAGAGATCTGAATCTGTGCCTGAAAAAAACTATGATAAATAACTCCTTGAACTTTCAGATAAAGTCATCATATATACAGGAGCATTCAGATATGAATAACATTATTGCAAAAAGTTACATGATCCCTACATCTTTATTGACAAAGTGAAAGTGTCATCAACAACAACAAGAGCTGTCGTAGGATTGCGCGCTCAACTTTACCCAGTGATGCCTGGAACAACTATGCGAAGTATTAAGTCGATTGAATGAAGGGTATAGGAATTATTTGTGAAGACCCTGAATTGCCCCAAAAGTTTAACCTGACGCAATGGTCCTAAGTTTAACCTACATTGTAAGTTTGAATGTCATTCACTTTCAGGGGCCATCAACTGTATTGAGGTTGATATGGTTGTGTTGAATGATCAGTTTTGGAGTTTTTATGGAAAATGCAAAAAACTTGCCCTTAAACATTTACCGGACACTAACACTGACTAGTGTAGACTAGCTATCCTTATTTTTTTAATAGTCCAGCTAAAAATTGTTTTCATTTAATTCTGAGAGCAAGTTGCTTAAATGTTAAGCTCATTAATTGCTCACGATTTATTATAAGTCATTCTTGCATAAAAGACATGTGTTTCCGGTCATGTGTACAGTGCTGGAAAAAACCCTCTTACACCTGCCATTATGGATAATGCCATTTCAATTAAGTGCAATCAAGACTTTTGATTAAAATTGAAACTAAATAATCATCAAAAACATGATTTTTAGAAAAACTATTTGACGAAAGAAACGATAAGTTTTTATATATGTACATCATGTTCAATTTCGTCTCATCGATTTGAAAAAAAACAACAACTCAAAGTGTCAGTAGTTATCATTTCAAGTTATCTGATAAAGAGCTAAGTGTAACCTGCTGTTTGCCAGGAAGATTCAGGCATGACAGATTTGTTTTAAATACTTATTAATATGGATGGCAACGAGTACTCGAGTACTTGATCAATCAACTGAGTACCAGAGTACCAAATCACTACTCGAGGACTCGAAAAAAAATAAGTTGTTTTCTTATAAAATTCACCAAATACACAATTTACAGACGCAAGTATCAGATCTGGCGCATTTCCAAGACGACATTTTACGGCCCCTCTAATCCCCACTGTGTACACAATTGGCCCTAATAAAATAAATATATTAATTGACAGTTATTGTGAGAGTTGCAAACTGTCAACAAAGGGCCCTAATTTGCAAAGAGCACTGATCTCAATTAGCAAAGTTTTGATAGCAGTACATCTCCTACACAATTGCATTGTTTACCTGTAAGAGAGTTTTCACCAAACAATGGATGTTGACAAGCGAATTAGTAACGACTGTTACAAGCACTGATTCCTGAATGGGCGTATTTTTGCAATGCTTATCACAACTGATTGGTGGATAGCTTAATTCAGGAGTTATGCATATTAATACAACAACAATATTTCAGTATCATGAAAAACTGTCATTTTTTTAATATTATTTAGTAGAGAACCAATTAAACAAATTTATAAATAATTTTTGTCATTGTTATTCTGAATGTTGTTTAATATTGGGTTGTTCCCGATCATTTTGACACTTGAATATGATTCGAGTTTTACCTTCCATTTATATTGATTCAGAAGTACATATGTATGTAATCATTGTATAAAATGAATTGAAAAGGACGAATTAAAATTATCTCAACAAAGTCCATTATTCATAACTAGTTAAATCTACATAATCTGAAATAAATTTGTATCTACACCATTCATAAATTTCTGCTTTTTGTACTATTAGCCAATGAAACGTGGCGAATTTTCATTCATAAAATATCCCGAGGCAAGTTTAAGGGACTTGTTTTTACTACAAATCTGCTAGTAGATCAAGGAGTAGTATACATGCAAACTTCTTAAGCTGTAAAACTTTGTATTACATGGATTTCCTTTATCATGCCTGTTAGCAATTTGTCACTGTACCCGGTGGTAAGATTGCCTCAATTTTATTGATATTAGGGCTGTGTATCGACGGACAAAAGGGGATCCGATTCGAATCACGATCTTTGACTTGCGATCCACGAATCGATTCACGATTTACTTGGTTATAAAGCAATACATAATTTGAAAGTAAATGAATAATAAAGGTTAACCAAAAGCTTCATTTTTGTTTAGTTTTCACTTTTTTTTGTCATCCTTTACATCAAACACGAAATATTTCCAGATTTTAGAAGAATAGGATGCTGGTTCATTTCTATATAGCGCTGGATTTGATGTTTTTGTTGACGGGGATGCCATGTTGACTGAATTGCAGACGAAAATAAATGATAGTTGTACAAGTTTCGCATTTTATTTTATTAGTGTAGATCTTCTCTTTATAACTTCTTTAATGCCCTTTGAATTTTTATTTCTTTATTTGTATTCTTTCTAAAACACTGTATTCCCATAAAACATTGACAAGAAGCATTCTCCATTCGAACACCGCACACTGAATTGAATGCTAGCTTTGTATGAATTTACTTATGGTTGCGTCAGTGTAACATATTTCGGACATTTTGGATAAACAATGCATTATATTTTTTTTTTAAACAGCCACAATATTTGCTGGAATTGAATTAAATCATTTTGTTTTATTCTTTTATCAAATTTTGCACTTGAATCGCGATCCAGCGATCTCAGCACTGGCGAGTATTTGTGTCAATATTTTGCTTTGACTCGCGATTACTCGGGTACTCGTTACAGCCCTAATTGATATGTTATAAAAGTCTGTTATTCATGTCGGAAAATAGCTCATTGAGCAAATGTTCCTTCTTAACACATACCCAACTTTAAATAAAGATTCTTGTATCTTGAATCTTGTATCTAAGGTATGCTAAATAGATTGAGTGATGCGTGGTTGGAGTGACTTAGTTTTTAAACATATATCTCGACTATGGTTATATGCAAGTAGTCCAAATAATTATATGTTGACAGTTTTTTTACGATTTTTGATACATGGCAAATCCTTCATGTACAAATTGTTTTTACCAATAGTGGGTAGTTTTTCCAATCGGGATTCTGGATTAAAGCATATTGCCTCTATACAATAACACCAATACAAGAAAAATTACAAGATAATGTTATTATATATTGTACACAAAATAAATACCCAACAAATTATTATGAGTTTGATGTGGTTTTCATTGCCTTCTGTCAAAACATAACGATATATACATAAAGCCAGGCACCTGCAAGGCTGCAGTTCAGAGTCCCCCCACCCCTGTTTTTGAACAAACCCGTTTTGAAGTATGGGATAAGAAGAATCCCATATAACACGTCTATTATTTTAGACCAATATGCAAGTAAGATCATTATCATGTTTTCCAATTTCCAAACACAGGCGCAAGTCACAAAATAAAAAATCGGCCTATATATATGTCTTATTATAGTATATAGCCCATATAGAACATTAAAAAAAGTTTGTGTCAAGTACCTGTGGTTCCAAACCGAGATATCAGCTTATCTACTTTAAAATATCATTTTTATATCTCCATCCTTTAAATACAGTACTAATAGCATAAAAGCATAAAGGGCTGACAAGGTATTTCACAGAATAGCAAAATTGTATCACATGCATTTCACTTATTTGGTATAAAACAAAACAAAAATCATGTTTACCATCCGTTTCCCATTCGCCCAAACTCCGCGCAGTGTTACTTCCCTTTGTAAACAGTACAGTAATCACTGCCACCACAAGATTTTCATCCAAAATTGGATGAAAACTTTTAATGGCATTTTTTTTAATCATATATATTTATTCTTATATCCTTTCTTAAATAATTACTTTACGCCAGTTGATAGGCATAATATGTTTTATAAAAAAATAACAATTAAAAAAAACATTCGGAAATGTTCGGTCTTTTTTCAAATTGAAAGTAGGATTTACAAATTACAATATCAACATGGATGTGTTGTTAGCTATTCAGACATGTATCGAACGTTTTGAACCAGGATTGCAAGCAAAACCAAAACAAATGAAACATGTTGCTGGAATTTCTTTTAAAGGTGTTCCGTCCATTTTGTAAATTGCAATCACGTGCCGTTTTATTTATCATCACGTGATATTTGTGAAGGCAGTGATTACTGTACTGCAAGGGAAGTAACACTGCGCGGAGTTTGCCATTCGCCTGGTTGTCCGCCATTTTGAATGTCGCAGTAAATAATAAAATTGAAAATATAGGTAACAAAATATCGATTTTTTTATTAGTCGGAATAATTAATTTATATTTTGGATACATACAGAAAATATACTCATTTAAACAAAACATATTGACTTTTTCATATATAAAGCCGTATAATGATTTTATTTCATATTTAGTGCGGTCCCCCTAATGCACATTTTTGTGCGCAAAGATATATACAGAGACATTTTAATAAATATGTTTTTTCTTAATATTCAATATTTTAATGTAAAAAAATAGCTTAAGTATGATTAACCATATTCTGCTTTATGCATTTATTGCGAAATATCTTGTTTAAATCCATTCACAAATATTAAGGGGACCAAAATAAGTCCCCCTAATCCAGTGGTCCCCCTAATGCCTGAATTTAAGGATAACTGGTCCACATAAAGCACGTAATATATATATATATATATATATATATATATATATATATATATATATATATATATATATATATATATATATATATATATATATATATATATATATATATATATATAATCCTATGTGTTACGACCATAACTTAGAGTCTGTCCATTGTCTGGGTTTTTTTATAGATAGTTTTCCGGTTAGCGCAGTGGTAAGCCCATTCGCTACTCACCAAGGCTCCTCAGGTACGATTCCCGGCCTGGGCGTATGTGAGTTTGGTTCGTCATCACCAAGCCATACAGGTGGGTTTCCTCTGGGTTCTCCGGTTTCCCTCACAACATAAGACTATACTCATGTTTGAAATCGTGCCAAACGTGATTAATGCTGTTATAACTTGTTTCACAATCGTTGCAAAATAAATAATTTAGGTACGTACCAGTAGTCGCGTAAGTGTCGACACCGGTAGCAGAAACGTCACCAACCGATTCACCTTTTTAAAAAAGGGCTCGTTATATTAAATGAGCAATCAGTAAATTTCAAAAAGTGTTTCTAAAGAGTTTTTGGCTTTTTGAGGGCCATAGTTTTAACATCTGGTGGTAAATTTTGAGATTCAAAAACGTATATGACCTGCTAATTGCCTCATAACAAATGTATTTTGGTCCAATAAATAGCGAAAAAAAGAATATAAATGAAGTAAGGCGTGACCAGCAGGTGATCGCTGTTAACAGATAGATATTCGTAGAACATAATATCATATCTTTATATCGAAACAGTAGCCAGAAGTATCGTGCAATAAGTAGAGTGCAAATTAATGATGTTCACTTATTTGCACGCTACGTGAATGCTGCTCTTAGCAATGCTATGAACGCTCATATATAATTTCAACAATTCGAGTAGAGACCGCAGTATGTAGTATGTTTAAACTATTTAAAGAGATAAAAGCTCATATCAATGTAGTGTATACAACGATGTTTTTACTTTCAACTATTCTAAACCATTTTACATTTTCGCAACATATTTTTAAGTATTTCCTACATTATGCGTACATTGATATATCACTGTCTGTTTTCCGCACATTAATACTTGCAGAGTTAGAGCTCTATCTTATGGCTACCACTTTGGTATTATGATGACTGTGTAAACAGAAACAAAGAATAAATCACTCTCCAATATAGTTCAATATGCATTTAAAAGATAATGTCATAAATAGTTTAAACACCGGTCTTCTGAAATTAATATTGATACCAACCATTGGAAATTTTGTCAAAATTTCAATCGTTAATTTCTACCGACCTGGACCTAAACCGTCCTCTACGCATAGCTCTTTTGTTGTTGTTGTAAAAGGGCCGACATCTCCAATTTGCACTGAAACAGTAGCAGTTCCGGTTACAGTGCCATCTGTGGCTCTGAAATTAAAGAACGTTTGTAAGAACGCTGATATCAATTGAAATAACAAGACTTCAGTAAGTATAAGTAAAAATTGTAATCGTTTTTTACGGATATATTCAATGACCCTACAGTTGACAGATAGTCGTTCACATAGTAACACAGGCAAAGTTGGCCCGTTAAGGTCGTCGTCGCTGCTGCATATCTTTATAGTCTAGTATGAATTTGTGTTAAAAACAGTTATATTGAGATAAACCATTTGTTCTTTTGTTATAGACTTACTCGAGTTTAAGAACCAATACATTATTAAGTTCATAGTCCACTGTGGCTGAAAGCGTAACAGTGCCTACAGTAGAGTTGTCTAATTCCACCACACTTGGAATTCCGGTGACCGTGTATCCTGAGATTGCGGTGCCATCACTGACCGCTGTAAGTGAAACAACTGTTGCTCCTGTAGTTGAGTCCTCGGGCAATGGTGCAGTAAGTGTTATTGTTCCATTGGCCCCATTTATTGTGCCGTCACCGGACCATCCAGTGATAGCCGATTCTAAAAAAGATGTATATCTTAGTTGAGAAGATTATATATATATAATTTATTATACACCTATATGGTAATGATATGTTATTTGATCCAAAGAGAATTTCATTGTATATTTGAAACGGCTATTAATATCTTGATAATGGTTCTTCGTTTTTTGTTATTTGAATTTATATAATTTTATCGTTTTCGTCCATTTCCGTAATCGATCGTAATAGTTCATGAACACCAAGAGGCTTCATGTTTCAAAAGTGTACAATCTAATGTTCAACGAATCATAAAAGCTGAGAGGTAATGAATAAATTGCTTCATCCATGTTTAAAGAATAAATATTTATACTTTAACTTAGGAAAATGAGATTTCTGTGTAAATGTGCGATTTTTTTAAATTAAAATACTTATTAATAAACTGCTATATTACAACTCTGTACCTGTCTGCATCTGCACTCAAACATTTTAGCACAAGAAAAAATAAATGCATTGTTTAAAATAGTATGTAATTTGCAACAATCATTTATGTCATCAAAAAAGAGGACGATAAAGATCCTACAACCACGAGAACTATATTCCATACAACACATTTCTAACCTAAACAGGACCATCGCAAGCGGTTTTGTTCAATAAAAGCGTATAAATCAAACATTTGTATTGCTTTAATTAGGGCCTTGCTTGGGGTCTTCAGGCATATGTAGCAAGCCTCATTTCAATATCATGAGTAATTGTTGAGTAAAACATGAAGCCTAGTATTGAGTTTAAGCGCGCCGACCTCGATTATGACCACTGATGAGAACACAACATTGCTTTAAAAACAAATCTTTGTTGCTGTTTTTTTCTTGAAATGATATTGAAAATTGAACGACTGGAATAATATAGTTGAATAATTAATATATAGAATAATATACGCACGGTCATCAACATTTTAACTTTATTTATAAAATAAAAAAGAAACCAAATCTTAAAAATATTATCTTTGTATGTGTGGGTTTTTAATAATGTAGACCATACAAATACTCGTATTTCCTAATGTTGATAATGGTTTTGTCGTCTCTTCTCAGTACTTTATCCTGCTTTTTATATTCTCACAGTGTTTGTCAAATTATTTTCTACAACGCATTTCTGTCCTCTAAAAAAGTTATTCGAAATAATTCTGGTTTTATTGTAAAGGCAAAATTAATCTTTTCATGGAATAAATATTGACTTATTCTTCAATCAACTACAAGTATCCACCTAACCAGTGAGAATTGTTATTTACTTCGGTAACCATATTACGCGAAGGAGCCCGTAAGTTAAATACAATGGTATCGCATCATTCATGCTGATGCCGTAAGGTACTTGGTAGGGAGAATGGCGGAAGCCGCCAGATGCACGTACGATGTTTAGACGCCGTACGGCGCTCGCAATGGACTCGTACGGTCATATTTAATGACATGAACGATTTAAAAACCCGTCGAAAGCCACGGTACCGTCGCCGGCGTGTTATTTTGCAAACTTTCCACGTAACTTGTAACAAACTGGCAACCAACTAATGGTCCAAGGATATGTAACTGTTCTCTTAACAGAGAACGTCATGACAAAAAACTTGCAGAATGCTTGTTTTCTAAATATATGGAATTTGAAAAACTAAACAATGCATACTGGACCATTCTCTAAATAAATTCTTAATAGTATCAAAGTATTTCGGAGTAAAATTTAATTAATTCTTTCATAAAATACAAGTTAATTTAGCTGATGGTATCTATAACGATCATTTTAGACCTGATCGCTGCGTGTAGAAATGGCATTCGAATAAGAACCGTTCCAAGGCAGTACCTAACAATTCTTGATAAACATACCTATTTGTTATATAAATAGAATGTATGCACTGTGCTGTTTATGGAGTTTTGTCTTGTTCTTCTATGTTTCTTGTTTGTGACTTTGTGTTCTATGTCTTTGGCGTTTGCCCAGTGCCACTAAACCGGGTTTATGTTGAAACATTTTACTACTGAGCTTGTTTCTGTAGCTTTTTGCATAAATATTGATTAAAATTCAAAGAAGTTGCTTAACATAAACATAGCTTGTGCTATATGCTTGTAATAGCATGTCAATTTTATAGTTTATGATTGTATTTGTTTGTGTTCAACCCGATTTCGGAACAAAGTCGCTCTTTCATTAAAGCAGATATAATTCATCCATGATGTATTCGTAACAAAAACGCTGCTGACTTTAAGATATCAATAAGTCGGAGGCGTTTCAACATCCTAATGTGTATTTATATATTTTTGTTAATATTAGTTATTTAGAGTAAGATAACAGTAATGAATCTTTTAACATACCAGGTTTCTGAACGCCGTAGAACAACAAAGCACAGAAAACAATTTTCCGAAACATCATTGCAAAGTGGATCGCAGATTGTGTGTGGAGCGTTTTTCAGTCAGCCGGTAAGGCACCAAAGCCCAGACCTGACAATTTATACTGAAGAGTGCTAGGGTTTCTACGGCACCAAGACAACATTACCTTATTTAGACAGATTTAATATGAGCTGTATTTTTCAATTGCAAACAAACCGACACCTGAAGACACATTGACTTTAACATTTGAGTTAATTTATTCAATGGATTATCAATTGGCTTCAACTGTTTTGCATGCGCCATCAATTAATACCAAGTAGGCCCTTGAATATCTGTAATAAGCAAATACCAACGAAAGTACGAAGTTAAACACTGTACAGTCTGCTTTTGAAAGTGAAATCTTTAAATATTTACATTCTCATCCTTTCAAAATGTCTTTGTAAAGAAAATTCTTGATCATTTTATGTTATCCCTATTGCAGGACCCATTTGATTTGTAGACTGTCTTCCGGAAATTTTAATGACGAATGCAATACAAATACAACTTGTCATTTATTCAAAGCACCTTTTAACAAAATAAGAAACGGTTTGTTGGTACGATGCATCTTGAATTGTATGATTTTAAGACGAATATTTAATTGATAACGACGCGCTTAACGGGCTGTGACCAGTGCCGGTGTTTTTTCCTAAAACACCTGAGCGAACACGGAATAAAACAAAGGGGAAAACACAGCCAAGTAAATCAGTAACTCATGCTAAAATATTTTCAAATTAATAAAGTAAAAGTCTATGATAAATGTAATGCTTAAAAAACATATGTTTTTATACCAATATATATGAAGAACGTTTTATTAAAATGGGCGCATGTTTCTTGCGTTAGTATTCTTTTATATTCAATTAGTATTGAGTGAAGTGAGAGCATTTTGTGTGTCAAGTTCACATTACATCGCACTGATGCAATCAGTTTAATTCATTTAACCGGAAAATCTAATTCAATTATCAAGTTATATTTCACTGATGAAAATGAAAACCATAGGCCAGAGATCGGACCCTTTTCAAAGTAACAAAAACTAAGGCTGACACCAAAAACAATACAGGCAGAGCATACATGCACCAGACAAGGATTTCTCAACAAACGACATATATTTCGCTCACAATTTTTGAAAATAGTTTGTGGACCAATATCATTACAAGTGCAAAAGGCCGAAAAACACTGTTTTATGGTAAAAAGCTATATACTTAGACGCATAAGTGTTTTTCACTTTTTAGTTGAGTTAAAAATTGTAGCAGCAGGTGAGTCAAATAAAACTATTGCTCTCTCTCTCGCAGGATCGGGCAAAATGATAAGTAATAAGAGAAAATAGGTTGCACGATAGTTGGATATACGTGACAAATGAAACCTGTAGAATGTATCCATTTTAAACAGTTAATTAAATTTATTCATAACATTGTTTCATTTTTTATTATGTGAAATGTTATGTTGCCGCCCAATATGTCTTAACATAAACTGTTTATTGCAACCAATTATTGCTTAATTGGTAACATTCCAGCGAGTCATACATTTATGTCTCATTTTGTCTTGATGATTAAGATTTATATGAATTAAGTAGTAATTTTCATTCAATCGTAAGAAGAAAACGTGGTTTTCTCATGAAACGCATTCGTTTCTTTCTGTTTTTAAACAGGATATGAAGTATTAAAAATATTACAAATTATTAAGCAATCATACCAGGTGTTACGTCACCTTTTCACGGAAGCAATGTTCATTAGATGCATTGTGTTTATATAAGGATTTTTACAGGATACGTTCTACCGGGTACTACATTTATGCAATGCATGTTGCTTCGTGAAACAGCATTGATTTGTAGGTTAATTATCAGCGCAGGTTAAACAGGTATTTATTTGTTTGTTATTTATTACCAGAAGCGGGCATGTGATAAGAATAATCTGACACTCGTTTCATCATATAACACTGTGGTACACATAGGTTTTAGCTCATTTAATGTTCATAAGACCTCCAAATGCTCGCTTGCTAACAAATTTCAATGAGCTCGTTGAATACAATTGTGTTCTAAATGAGGACTCATGACAGATCCTATATATCTTTATTTAAAAATAAATATCATTTGGTATTGTATTTGCATGTCAGTATGTTATTGTCAATGATCCTTTATGTTTATCAGGAGTCTGGAACTAAATGTATAACACATACTATATACATCTTTGTATAGATGACTTTGAATTAAGCATCTAATCAAAAACTGTAAATGATTTTTCTTCAACCTGTCATTATCAAATTGCACATTTTATAGTTATCAACAAAGTAACAACAACAACCTTTAATACATTTGCGATATTCATCGCAACAGCATAAACTACGCAAACGAGTACATATAAGGGTATCATATATAATTATCGGTATATATGTCATAAACCTATAATATTGATTTATTTTATTATTGAATAATTTATTAATAAAATACCTGGGGAATTGACATATTTCAGATAAGCTTCAATAGAGATTAGACTTTTATTGTGAATGTTTAATTCAAGGAGTTTACTGGTTTATTATTAAAAATATATAGTTGGGATACTTCCCAATCATCGGCGATTACCGAAGGGCTACGAACGACGCCGAGGTTTCGTATATGATACACACTTTTTAGTTTCACCGATTTTCAACTAACTTAATTAAAAGTCCCATTATGTCGTAGTGCTGTAAACTTATGTTTTTGTATGTATATCCAAAAAGTTTCACTTCACCTTTTTAGCATTTTAACCCTAAGAATGATAAAAAAAATGCAAAACATATTTTCTGTTCTGTGTTCTTTGATCCCGTATATATGACCCCACGGGAAATATGTGCATATACACGCACAACCTCACTGGTGTAGTTTTGCTATTAGGGCGGTAAGTTGGGGCTAATGCGCCTCCGTGGGACATGTCATATAAATCTGATTTGACTCCGGGGTTGTTTTGATTTGAGCCGCAATTTTCAGAAAATATTCGGCATTATTATAAACCTGAAGGACAAACCTTGTTATATAAACACAATTATTTATTTATTTATTAAATATGTTGTGGAAAATCCAAGGCGAAATATTTCTAAAAAATCAACTAGTCTATCTGAATGCAATGTTTTCATTTGATTTACTTTCATCGCGTTAAGCTATTTGGTCAATTTCGAGGCCAGTATACCAGAGTTTAAAGCTACCGCATATATTTTTTTATATGCATTTTGTTTCAAATATTTAACTGTGAATAAACATGAACAGCTTAAATTTATGTGTTCTAATAACCTTAAAATTACTGAATGAGGTGACACGGGACATATATGAGTTTATCTTAATGTTATAAGTCGTTTTAATCGTTCTATTCAATGCAATTTTGTAGCGTGTAGAAATAGCGGCCGGTCTTCCATATATTGTTTACACCACGGATTGGATGCGCACAACACTAGTCCCAACAGTATTTAAATATTGTGGTTTAAACGCACAGCATGTACGAGGAATGCTAACATAATGTGGGTAAGAACAAGTCGACTGGTAAAATCCAGGGGTGGTATTTAATATGCAACTTAAGTCAATATTATGGTTATACATCAGTGACTCCATTCATTGTATAGGTCCGTTATCTTTATCGAGCAATTCGATTAGCTACATCGTTCTTAAATCGAGTTAAGACCAGTATTGAATACCACCCCTGTTGACAAAGCGACGCGTGTCATGAAAACGGAGTAACGACTCTAGTAATGCAGGCATAACTGATTTTAGTTTGGTCAAAATAACTGAGAAACATTAAAATAAGATTCCGCTTTAACGCTTCGACTGTCCTTTCTTTCCTTATTTTCAAACAGGCGCGGTGCTTTTCCACTGCGACTGCCTAAAATTATCTTGTAAGTTTATATTATGTACAGGTTTATTTCAGTAGTGATATGTTAAGCATAAGTCTTAGAATATTTTAATCAGATTGAATAATTGTATCAGTGTACGCTCTGTTTTCGGGAAGCAAATAAGATCTTGCATTTAAGTAACATTAATACTTTACATTATTGTTTTCGTTCTTTTTCAATTTAAAACATCAATATAAGTGTACGCACGCCCAAGAACGATTCGAATTTGTTTTGGTTTTATTTTTTTTAAATTCCTTTCTTGTATAAAAAACATTTATCAAATTCTAAAATATATATAAAAAAACAATTTTATGGTGGTTAATTTTTATTCTATGTCATACATTTAATCGTTTGTGCGATAATACCGTCCTCCCGAACGTTTATAATGATATTCTGCGTTGTCGTAGCTTTTTCTAGTAGTTTGTTCTGCTTTTTATAGTCTCAGAGTGTTTATCTGGTCAAAATATTTACGACAATTCTTTTCTGTTTGTTTAAGAAGTTATTCCAAATTATTCCTGTTTTATTGTGAAGGTGACTAATAGTACAATGAACTCTCCACTTGACCTGTACGGGTTTTTTCTTGATCTAAGGTGGATTTCAAAGGTTTCGGAAAATAAGGATATCAGGGGTCGTCAGCAACCATGTAAGATACTTGAACGATTTGAAGGGCCCGAAACTCCGAAAGGCCCGTCCCAAAATCATACAGCATCCGCTCGAATCATTTTGGGTCGTTCTGGGCCGGTTCGTCAGCATGTAAGCTAGCTTACGGTCCGTTAGGAATCACCTCACATCGGAATCTTTTAACTTTGCATTAACAATTCCCGATGCGCCCAACGGCTGATAAAAATACTCAAAGGCGCCTACAGGATAACCACAGTATCTTCCATGTGTCATAGTTTATAAGGAACGTCATGATAATAAACATGCATTTTCTGAATGTTTCTTTTCTGAATGAATGGTTTATTTTAAAAAAATCTAGCATCATGTAACATGCTCTTTAAATTAATTGATTTATGCAAAAAAAATCATTCGCTTATGGTCCACTGTATCAAACGTCTGCAAAGAGTATATGAAAATAATTCGACCACATCGCTCGGTGTAAAACAATGTTTGAAAAAGAAGCTTATTCAAACACATGTGATTGAAATTAATATGAGAATATGCTAGTTAAAATCAACTCAGCTTGTGCTATTTGTAGCATATATTGTTGGTAACATTATGTCAATTTCAAATGTAATATAATTATATTTATCTATGTTAACCATTACCCGATTTTTGAATAAAAGCATTCGTTCATTAAAGAAAATATGAACCTACTCTGAGTTCTGCGTAACTTAATACCGGTGACTTGAAGACGAAGGCCTTTCAACATCCTTAGTTATTTTTAAATAATAGTATTTATAGTAAAATAACGAATGTTTTAACATACCAGATCTCTGAACGCCGCAGAACACCATTGCACAGAAAACAATTTCCCGAAACATCGTTAGAATGTAGATCACGGGTGTTTGTGGACCCTTTTTAATCTGCCGATAAGGCACTACAGTCCTGACATGACAATTTATACTGCATAATGCTAGGGTTTCTACGGCAGCAAGACAGCATTGCCTTATTTGGACAAAATTTTGTATGAGTTGCATATTTTTAATAGCAAACAGACACTTTAGGACACATTAATTTTATTATTTTTTTTCATATGGTATTAATGGGCGACACCTCTATTGCAGACGCGCTGATAGTAATTACAGTCAGTGTAGTCACTGGCAAATACAAAGTTAAACAATGTACTGCCTATGTTTGGAAAAGATGCACTAAACGATGTAAATTTCAAATATTAAAGGTCTCGGTATGTCAATGACTCGCTTGTTAAGAAAGTGCATGCAATTACGCTTTGATACTGCAGGCAATTTCCCGTAGATACAATACAAGTAGTTTGACATTCACTATATATAATTTGACACAACTAAACAAATAATAATAACAATGTTGGTGCAGTGCATGGGAAAAAAATATGGAAGGTTATAATCGGCCACAGAACGGAACGCAAACAGCAGAGCATGTTATCAAACTTGTATAGTATAAAAACTTTATTTTTACAACTCGCTAAACAGACTATGCCTTATGCATGCGGCTTTGCGAAAAGCACTTAATCAAACACCAGATAAAGCAGGGAGTTGCGTTTAAACATAGCCATGTTATTTTGACGTTTGCATGCTCGCATATCAAAATAGTTTTATAATTGCGAGCGTAAAATGGGCCGGGACATGAGGGTTTTTTTTATTCTTATTACAAGATTGTCACTTTTAAGATACGTTCATTTGAATGATGTTTAAATCGAACAAAAATATGATTCGTTTTGTTCATATTATAACTAATACTAAAATACTGTTTTAAGGTTCGATTCTTTAATAAATTGAATGCATAAAAAACATACCAAAATACGTCGTTAGTATTGTCAAAATACGTTTTCGTTTTTCACGATAGCTCATTTTCTAAATATTTGACATTGAGTTAAGCGAGATCATTTTTAGTGTCGAGTGCACTTAAACATTCCACTGCGTCGACTATGGCATAATAACTTTCAAAGCGGCAATTATGTGATGAATTCAAGATTGTTTGGGCAACCGTGTTTTTAAGACACAATTAAAATTTTCTTTAATATCTGTTTTATGCTTTAAACACCTTTAACTGTTCTTAATCAGAAACTCTATTGATAACGTCACATCATGCCGGAAATGAGGTCCTTGATATTTTTTTCAGCTCTGTGCGCGCTGACGTTTAATTGAATACAGCAAAACGGGACAAATTGGCCATGCAGTGACAGATATCAAAACGATATTTCACAGTTTATTTATTTCACTGATATACGAATGAAGGCGCTACCTTCACGAGCGGAGAGCGTTTACTGATAAAACATTCTCTTACTTAACTATATTATTAAAAAGACAATGCGAGTATTGAATCTTAATTCAATTATAAAACATTCATCTATTCTTATCCGAGAGTGAACATTGAACTTGGTCGTTTCTTATTTTTTGTCGGAAGCGTTAAGGCTTTCAATGCACAATTGCGAAAGGAATTATGACTAAAACGCTAGCGACGTGAATTCATCGGCTAAGCGATTTATGGAGAATTTTCATGGGATTGCGTTTGAGGCCCCTTGGATCAAGGTCAAGGTCAAAGTTACTATTTATAGACAAATGGTTAGTATTGAATAACTTAAGTAAGAGTTGACATATTTGCGACCAAATTTGTATATATGAAGATTTTTCCAGAGACCTTTCATAAGATTATGTTTTGGGCCCCAAGGGTTATGGTCAAGGTCACTGTTGCTGAAAATGGAAAATTGGTTAGTACTGAATAACTTTTGTAATGGTTGACATAGTGTGACCAAACTTAGTATATGGGACAAGTTTATGGATACCTTTCATTGGATTGCCTTATGGCCCCTAGGGTCAAGGTCGCTGTTACTAAAAATGGATTACCGTTTAGTACTAAATAGCTTTACTTATGGTTGACATTCTGTGACCAATCTTGATATGTAGGAATAGTGGGATTGTGTTTGGGGCCCCTAGGATCAATGTCTCTGTTACAAAACATAGAAGAAAGGAGTTGAAGCTGAATCTCTTCTGCCAATCTTTAAAAAAAACCCGGTTTGTCACATCGGGGTTCTTGTTTACATTCTAATTTGATTTTTTATTGCTTTTGACAGGCACATATTACTTCATTGTTTTCACTTCTAAGACAAAGCGGCGTAGTCGAGCGCGCTGTCTTATGACAGCTCTTGTTGATCAGGTGATCGAATATAAATAGTTAAAGACTGAAATTTTTAGATGAGAAGACTAGGAAATTTATTTCATAAATCATAACATAAGCCAAAATAAGACGTTTCAGTGTTCAAGACTTTGTCTACGGAAAACCCTGATGTTCTTTTCCATTGCAAATGTTTGTTCATAGTATCAATTTAATCGCATCGAGTGGGCACCGAAAGTAATATTTTTAGCACATAAATATTGAAGCAAAAGGCCTTTACGCCTCCGGTTCACATGCATATAGAGACTACTTTCAAACACCGGTATGATGAACATTCAGATGTTCGGTTCAGCTAGAGGGAAGCAGAAAACGGTTATCAACTTCATATAAAACGCCTGCAAGCCGGGAGACAATTTGGCCAATTTCCAAGGTCCAACAGTCAATTCATACGGCAATGCCCGATGATTCTTAAACAACATGTATACACACTACGTAGCCACTTTCGTGAAAGTCCTTGGAACACATTAGTCCATAATTAAGATTTATTATATGCTTGCCGGTGATGTATATAAACGTGAAACTAGCGGTCTCGCGGCCTAGCAGCGTGGAGTTAGCGGTCTAGCGGCGCGACGTTGGCGGCCTTCCGGTCTAGCGGCTTAAAGTTGGCGGCCCAGCACAACAATGATAAATAAACGTTTGTTATGCACAAATAAAAATCCTAAAGCGATTATCAGCATTTTTCTAGGAGATGTGAACACATTATGTGCTGAAAAATGATCGAATTAACACAACAAATATTTGCAACATAGGGAATGACATGTTATAAAATGCTGATTATCGCTACATGGTGTTATTGTGCATAATCATGCTATGAAACTAAAAATGCAATTTCAGGCCCTCTAGTTATTATTTCTGTGAAACAGAGATTTATGTGAAACATTAACTCTTCCTATATACCAAGTTTGGTGACTAAATATCAAACCTAACTAAAATTATTCGATACATAAGGTGACTTTGACGCTGCCCGAACAATGATACAAGTCATTCGAATAAATAGTTTTCCCTTTGTGAAAAGCTAGTTTAGATTAAGAAAATGTGCCTGTTAACTGAAAAATAAATAAATGAAAAAAAAAGATGGTCGTCAATAATTCTGCGAAGTATTAAGTCGATTGAATGAAGGGTATAGAAGTGTTTTTTTATTAAATCCCAACTTGCCCTTAAACTTTAACCGCATTGCCTTAGTCAATCAGGGGCCATAACTTGTATTAAGGATAATACGGAGTTATGTATCCTCATTGTGTGGTGGTTCCGAACAACTGTGTGAGTATTAAGTCAATTAAATGAAGGATACAACAGTTATTCATAATATATCTCAACCAGCCCTAAAACTTTAACCTAAGTTCCATGGTCAATCAGGGGCCATAATTTGTATAAAGGATAATATGGAGTTATCTAACCTCATAAAGTGACGGCCCTAAACAACTGTGTGAAGTATTAAGTGAATTGAAAGAAGGGTATTGACGGTATAAGTAAAAAATCCAACTTGCCTTAAAACTTTAACCTGCCCTAAAACTTTAACTTAAGTCAATTAGGGGCCATAACTTGTATAAAGGAAAATATGGAGTTATGTAACCTCATTGAGTGATGGTATATTAATAACTGTGTGAAGTATCAAGTCATGTAAATGAAGGTTATAGAAGTTTTTAATAAATATCCCAACCTGCCCTTAAACTTTAACCTAAGTTCCATAGTCAATCAGGGGCCATTATATGTATAAATGATAATATGGAGTTATCTAACCTCAGTATGTGATGGCCCTGAACAAATGTGTGAAGTATTTAGTGAATGGAATGAAGGGTATTGGAGTTATAAGGAAAAATCCCAACTTGCCCTAAAACTTTAACCAGACGCCGACACCGACGCTGGGGCGAGTAGTAAAGCCCTCCCTATTCTTCAGAAAGTTGAGCTAAAAATGTTTCTAATCGTCTCTTAGCTGCCTGTACATGGTACCGTCTTCCATTCCATGCATTAAAAGTCTTGACAATCAAAATACGGCAACTTAAGTTGCATTGTAACTAGAGTCTCTGTCAAATGTTTACCTTTAAAGTCGATGCATTAAGGATGTATTGCATTGCAATAAGGATGTTTTGATGATCTATTGAATGACAATGAATTCACTTTAAATAATTATTACTGAGTTTGAGCCGTATGTAGTAGTGTGCATTGAAATCATAATATATTTGATAATCAAAATTCGAACATTTAATATTATCTTTGTAACCAGAGTAACTGTTTACCTTTTAAAACGATGTATTCATGATGTGTTAAAAGGTTTACGTCTTATGACAATTTATGCACCGCAAATAATAACTTCTAATTTTGAGTGGCTTGTAGTTTTTTTTTTATTTATTCGCATTGAACATGATACATGCATTTGCAATTTAAGTTGAAACATCGGTTTGGTCATAAATTCCCAGACACATTATTTGCACTCCTATTTCCAATGGCATCAAAGTTAAATGAGGTCACCCGATGTTTAAAAGAAGTGTTTGTCTTTTGTCTCCTCGAACACACAACGACGTATTTAATTCTGCATTATACAAGCCACCCTCTAGTGAGAGTCAATAACGACCTTTTCTACTTCCTAAATCCTCTTTAACAACGCCGTGCGGTGAAGTCAGGTCATAATGCAGCCAGTGAACACTGGCAGACAATTAAACTGTTAAAGTCCCCTTATGTTTTACTGATGTTAACTTATTTTTTGTATGTATATCCAAATGACTTCTCTTTACCTTTTTTAACATTTCTAACACCCAAAAAATGCATTTATCGCAATAACAAAATGCAACAAAACAAAATACTTTTAGTATAATCTTAATTTAGCGCGCAAAACGTCATTACGAAATTTGGATATCACTTAACTTTCTAAAAACCTAAAATTCTACTTTGCATTTTAAACTAAGATGTTTTGGGTTTAAATAGTTTTCCTGGTTATACATCTGAAAACACTTATTTTATGATTAATTTACTCTATGATATTTAAATTGTTGAACACATACAGTTAATGTATAAAAAGGTAGGTTGGGTTAAGTGGGTGCGAACCCACGCCGGTAAAGTCAAGAAAAATACCTTAGTTTATCAACACCTTAACCACTTAGCCACCAGGACATACAAGGTTAAGATTATATGACATGTTAACCGTACATTGATAACATCACATGATAATCAATTACGCAACAACAAAGCTGTTTACGCTTATATGACAATTGTAGTCTTCCATAACGATATTTCAGCAAATATCAGCATTTGCTGAAGGTTCCAGCTTTTGGTATGTTAGTTTTAACACTCCTAATGCCACACTTTATTTCGCCATACAAAAAAGTGCATTTTACAAAACATGAGCGAGTACCAATCAACGAATGATCAGTATTTCTCTAGTTATTTCACCAGTTTATTCCAGCAACTGCTCAGGTAATGTTTGCAAAGCTCTATGCTCCGCCCACATATATACCTCATTAGCATATAGTGAGGCAGTGATCCAGTTTGGAATTTCGTTGGTATTTCCCAAACAGTTTTTTACTCAAGTATCGTGGGAACCTCGGGAATTTATCAGACTTTATATGGCACTCTATCATAGGTATATACTAACTTTTATTTTTTATTCTTTAATTATTTAATCCAAAGTAGCACTGAGGCTTTAACACTTGCACCACTTCTTCCTATATAGATCATCTATCAATAAGTTTTGTTGAATGACAATAGTTCGGTCACCGGTCAACAGTTCCGATTGTTCTAGTGGGTAAAATAGTTTGTTTTGGTATATTGCGTATTTCTTTATTTTGCTACACACATTGATTTGAAAACACTGAGCAGGAATTATGTTTAATTACTTTTTCATTTAATTAAATTGTACGATCGGGGAAAAAACCCTGTTCATGTTTCAAGTAATAGTAAGAACACAGCCTCGGGCAATATTTCATTGGTCCTTCCCCGACCTCGGGTAAGTAGTTTTGTTTACAATGCAATTCGATCTGAATACTCCTTTTTTGACTATGACACAAACACCTGTATCTGTTTTGTTTATTTTTATTATAAGTACAAGTCTATGAAAACAGTCAAGTACCAGAAAACAGTATTTGAAGTAGCAATTATTAGTGAAAAATACGTGCAATGAGTCAATGTCGAATCAAACAGATAGGCATGTAGAATATATTCACCAAGCATTGATTGAAGTTTAAACGAAATGTCAATACTATACACAGCAGAGATATTATAATGATATCAATGACTTAATTGCAAATATATAATGAAACCTGTATTTTAAAAGAAGGCAATGTTACTGTGGTATTTTATTACCATCCTTTACATTTATGTTTAAGTTTAAAATATACTATTATATATTTCTTCAAAACAACTATATATTTCTTCAGCTCACAACAGTACATTTCTTCAACATATAATTGTATATTTCTTCAACTCATAAATGTATTTTTCCAACACATAAATGTACATTTCTTCAACACATAACTGTATACGTCTTCAACACATAAATCAATTTTTCTTCAACAGATAAATGTGTTTTTCTTCAACATATAAATGTATATTTTTCAACAAAAAAATGTATAATTATTCAAAACAAAAATGAATATTTCTTCAACACATAAACGTATATTCATTCAACAAATTAATGTATATTTCTTTAACAAATAATTGAATATTTCTTTAACACATAACTGTAAATTCCTTCAAAACATAAAAGTGTATTTCTTCAACACATAAATGAATATTTTTCAACACATTAATGTGTATTTCTTCAACAGAAAACTATATAACACCCAATCTCAGATCAAGCTATATGTTCTACATGTAAGTAACAAATACAGTATAAACATTTGTCGTTTAAGGTATTGAGGTATCCGACGGATATATACGATTTTGTGTTTATCATGCCTTTGACTTAAATGTTTAATTTTGACGCCTGGTGATCTATACAATGTTGGAATCATTTGTAAGTATTGACTGCTAATTACTTATATATAAAATAAATGACTGGCAGTTTATATTTTTGATTTAAAATCGAAAGTGAAACGGCCGATTTTTTCAATATTTAAAGGTCAAAGCAGCGTGTTAGCAATATTTGAGTCAGCATAAAAGTTACACCTTCTTTTTCTACACATTGAACCCTTTTCAATATATGGGCTCATCAGACTTCAAAATATAGCATTAATGTTAATTGGAATTCATAAAACCAAACAACCAACAAAAACAATTTGTAGTAATTCAAGAATGTTTTGTAAGCCCTTGGTAATATTGGTTATACAAGAGAGTAATAGATTTGGACTTACTGAAAACTAAACTGTAAAATATTCAGTGAAAGGAACGATTATGTGCAAAAAATTATTTTCGGCCATTAATACCAAAAGTATGAAAAGAAGGCTTAAAGTATGGGCGTCTCTTTATAGCGTGAAGTTTATAAGTCAACTTTTGCTTTGAGTGCATGAGCCGTGCTATAATTCATTCAAATGTATTTCATTCATAAAAACTTAGACCGTAACAAAATACTTCCCTTTACAGATGTATCAACAATCACTATTCCTAGCTCGATGTCGATGTTGGCCAATTTACTTGTGCAAATCAGTGGATTTCTCAAAAGCACTTGAATACATTAAGTCGTATAAAGATATTATTCTTTTTATCGTTTTTCTTGTATTCATAACCACTTATCACCCATCACCCCAAATTTTCAAGGTGGCAATATGATACAAATACTGAAATAGTATATTAATTGTTATTCAAAATACACTATCACATGAACATCCTTTTAAGAGATAGTGGTCTTCACTCTGAAACATCCCATGACATCACGGCGTGTCGTAAGGGCACAAAACACAAGAACAAAACATAAGCGCACCGATACGAATCCAATCTTATTTCTTTATGAATAAGTTGTACATTTCATTAAAGTCTTTCTTATGTAGAAAACGCTCTTTTTTGGTGTCCCTTTAGATATCGCTGTATTTTATCGCCACTCTCGAGTCCGACATGAGAGCAGTGGCTGCGTCTCGGTGTAATCTTGAAGGTGCACCACGTTGTCTCTGAGTAGGCCGATGTTGTATAATGTCAGGCCCTGATCGCTTGTAGTCTTCCACGGCTAACCTAGCGACAAGACGAAGCTGAGACGGTGCAGGCCGATGTTTGTTGTGGATGACCAATGCACGAGGCTGAGACGGTGCAGAGCGATGTTGGTTGTCGTCGGCTAATGCACAAGATTGAGGCGGTGCATGCCGATGATGGTTGTCGGCGGTCAATGCACAAGACTGAGGCTGTGCAAGCCGTTGTTGGCTGTCGGCGGTTAATACACGAAATTGAGATGGTGCAGGCCGTTGTTGGTTGTCGGAAGCCAATGCACGAGGCTGAGGCACTGCAGGTTGATGTTGGTTGACGGCGGCCAATGCAAGAGGCTGATGCGCTGCAGTTTGATGTTGGTTGACGGCGGCCAATGCAAGAGGCTGAGGCGCTGAAGACCGATGTTGGTTGTCGGTGGCCAATGCACGAGGCTGAGACGATACAGGCCTCTGCTAGTTGTCGGCGGCCAATGCACAAATCTGAGACGGTGCAGCCCGATGTTGATTGTCGGCGGCCAATGCACGAGGCTGAGGCGGTGCAGGCCTATGTTAATTGTCGGCGGTCAATGCACGAGTCTGAGGCAGTGCAGACCGATGTTGAATGTCGGTGGCCAATGCACGAAGCTGTGGCAGTGCAGACCTATGTTAGGTGTCGACGGCCGATGTAGAAGGCTAAGGTGATGCAGACCGATATTGGTGAGACTGAGGCCAATTTATGAGACTTAGGCACCGCAGACCGATGTTGTCGTCGGCCACTGGTAATTACACGATACGATAATGCGGAGCCCTTGCAGGCCGATTGTATCTGTGTGACAGGACGATGCTGGTTGTATGCTGCCAATGGTAACTGCACGTCAGGTCGAGGCTGCCGCGCTGCACGCCAATGGTTGATGTTGGTGGCCCTTGGCTGCATAGCGACTGCTAGTTGTGCGACGGTCCCTGTGGGTCGCGCGTCAGAAGCTGGCAAGGGGGCCCAAGGTCTTATGCGGTTGATGTTCGTCTTTGCTGAACGACAGTTTGGTATGGTTGCAGGGCAGCTCCTGTTCGTTGCGCGGCTGCGTCTTGTGAACGTGGAATTGGCCTCTCAACTTGGCACCGATCATTTGCTGCAATCTATTTGAAAGCATTACCGTAGAAGATGAATATTTTGCTTAATTGGGGCAAACCAAACGTTTGTATATAGATAGAAACGTGTCATATTTCTTTTATATGCGTGTTTGTAACCATTAATATATTGAATATATCCATTTGAATTTCCATTTTCCCTCTATAGCGATAATAACGACAGTAGCTGCACCATGAAAAATCGTTAATTCAATAAACAGACGTGCTGAAAACAAAATGCAGTCGCTTTTAATAACTATCTTATATCGTCGACCGCAATTTCGGCTTTTCTTTTTGATATCAATTGGCCATGTTTTCCTGACAGTCTGCCTTGCAGCTGTTTGTCAGTTGGCGTCATACAATTTCCGTGTAGCATCAAGAAGCTGACTGTGTGCCTTTGTGTCGTCCAGGATGTTCCTCCTACGTGTTCTTCAGAATTGAACCTTAAACATACGTTGTCATTTGTTTGCCCTTATTTCATGATTGAACGGAAATTGCATGCTTATCTCTGTGGCGATAGGATATCCATACACCCTGATCATTTTTGACAATATCCTTTCACATTTAGGATAAGCTAAACATTGAAGTATTAACAGTAAGAAAACATTGAATCAACAATTCATTCTAAGTATAGTATTATGGTATTAATACTGATGATAACTCTTTCCCAAATGTACCATTGACTTTACCAGAGTATTTTCCCTTACTTAACTGCCTTACAAGTTGGAATACGAACATGTTCCCAATGAACCTGGGTATATTGATGGATAATATCAATAAGATTAAGAAAATACTTAAATGACCAGACCTAACTGATGGTAGTAAACGATAGATGCTCGACGAATATCGGAGATTTTGAAACGTTTTAATTAAAACTTGAATTAATAATGACTCCTATCAATTGAACAAAAATTAAACCTTGTTAGTGACTTTCAAATATTAACATGAGCATTGTAAAGAATGT
Organism: Mya arenaria; assembly: GCF_026914265.1. Taxonomy (NCBI): domain Eukaryota; kingdom Metazoa; phylum Mollusca; class Bivalvia; order Myida; family Myidae; genus Mya; species Mya arenaria. The sequence goes on along the minus strand of NC_069128.1, from coordinate 52,307,178 downwards.
GAATCTGCGTGGCAATACAAAATAGAAATACCAAATAAGTAATATTTGTAATCCCCAATAAAACGACAATACTGCTTTAATCGTTTACTGTGTATAAAAGGATACACTTCGCAGGCTTAGTGCAAGACATTGTACTTCAACGTAGAAATAGAAGGCGTAATAACAGTTTTGCGTATGCACATGAATCATTACGTATGTAGCATTTGAAGGGAAAAGGCATCCATAAACTTGCATTAACTTCGACAAGAGCACTTGAATATTTATATTTTTATGGATATAGGATGGTTTGTACCTGATTTGGGATCGGTTGTTCATTCGTTTCGTGCTCTATTCCCGAAAAAGCTGTTATAGTACTTAATAGAACTGATAGGAATTGTAAACCTACATACACAAAAGGATATAAACAACTCAACGAAGTGAAGCTTCTGTTAATTGTGCAAAATAAGGCCGCTGACAATGGTGTTGGTCAACCACATTATTCATTTGTACAAGTTTATGAATATGTATAATGGTGACACGGTGGTTACTGTTGGATAGATCTTGAAATGAATACTTCGGCTGTGCCTGTAAAAACATACGTTATGTAATATTGGTCAAGTATAATTTATTAGCAAATGCAACATATCATTCTGGTTATGTCAGACTAACAAATAGGGTCTTATCTATAGAGCTTTTAAGGTAGCTCCACCCAGTTGTTTTTTAAAGCACGCTTCAGCCCTCATATAATTGAATTCAATGCTAGCATTGTCGCCCATCTGCTTTCATATAATGACATGCTTAAGAAAATCAAATATTTATTTTGTCTTCATTACAACTTATTCATTTTTTTAACATGAATACAAACGTTACATATTTGGCTGTTGAAACCTGAAGCTAAAATGAAACACAATTCCTAACATGTATTGTTAAGTTCAAAATGTTCCAAGTTTCTAAAAGCCCTATTTTCTCCCCTTAGCCTCAAACCTACTTCTGTAGTACCTGCCCTGTTTCAAACCTGGTTGAAGCCCTAAATGAATATACATGAAAGCGCCCTGGTCTAATATAAAGAACCATTGCAATTTAATTATGTTTCAGCCAACCAATTAAGATGATAATCACACTTTTATGTTGGCTGATGCCAGTTCGTATTTAGCATTATTATACCTTCCGTTATAAATTGCAACGTATACTCATAACTACGTACTAGGTAAGCATACATGCTTTTAAAGTCGTTTCGAATTCTTGTTGTTAATCCGTATTATTATATGCAGGTTTTTGCGACAGCTGTAGCTGTTCTCAGAATGAAAATAGCCCGGTAACCATCTAGATACGCAATCTCTTTGCTGTGATTTCCCTTGAAGAGCAGATATAATATCTGCCACGACGTACCAGACAACTGTGCTGCATTCTGAGATACCCATTGTGATTTATCCATAATAGTTTGGATATAGAATTGAACATTATTCTCATTGAGGGTTTTTATTTTATACAAATTGCATATTATGTATGACCTGATCAGGGTTTTTTTTAAACAGTGATTGTGAACTTTTAACTCACACTTAAAGTATGATGACCCCTACACATAAATCCATGTACAACAATAAATTAATCGGCATGAGCCATTTTAAGAAAATGTTGGCCTCGTTTACAAGTTGATGTGGGAGAGTTGTATATCGTTTAAAATGGTTTGGCATTTTGTCGGTGTGTTATTTTGTCCATCAACAATTTTCAAAATAGCAATTAGTCTTGTCTATTGTTCAAGGACAGCACAGGCGATTCGTAATCCAATATCAGACAAATACAATGTTATTTGGGCGACCAACATAACAATGCCTCCGTCGTCGGAGTATAGGACAAACTATCCCACTAACAAAACACCCTATCCCATTTTGTATCAAATTGCCAGGTAAAATACTTCACTAAACGAAGGACCGTACGACTTTAAAAGTCATTATAGCAGCAAATTTGATTGCACTCAAGCAAAAGGACACGCATGTCCACAAAACATTGAATAAAATTGTGATGTTGTTCCATGTTTCTTGTTTGTGATTTTTTGTTTTTGTGTTCTATGTCTTTGGCGTTTACCCTGCGCCATTAAACGGGGTTTATGTTTAAACTTTTGGCTACTGAGCTTGTTTCTGTAGTTTTTCACATAAGTATTGATCGTGTTACATAATAAGGGGACTTTTGGTAATATACAGATGGGGTTAGCAAACTAACCAAACTCATTACTCAGTTTAGTGTGTACATTTAAAAACATACAGTGAATGCACTACTATCAACATTTGTCCCATTTTGTTATTTCATCGAAGTGCCCATTATTTCACTGTTCTCCTGTCAGAATTTACGAGTTGTATTCGAAAGAACAGAATGGTGAGATTTTAAAAAACAAACTTCAATGGCGTTTTATATCATTTATTTTTATCACACAATCGGTAGCTTGTCAGAGAAGAAATTGTCTCGAGAGTGACCAAAACGTAAAAGCATTGCTCTAAGAAATCCAAGTGTCGTTACTGTGTCAGTAATTCATGTTGGATTTACCTAGGCTATTTCATGAAAAATCATAACATTGTCAAAAAGAAGTAATTTGAATGTTTTCTAATCGAAACAATTTCCGTAAATCTGACTGGCATCCGGAATTGGTATACACACTGCACACTTTAATGGAAGAAATATGGGTAATATAACTCATAATCGGTTGTACAAAGCCAAACGGTTGAATCCAAATTGTTTGTCTTATTTATATCACACATGTTGGATGGTGGCTATCTAAGCAACTAAGTTTTAATAAAAAGTTATGTTTACAACTCTGAATCGTATGATCTTATAATAGATTAAACAGTTGACATTTTGTAACAAAATACAATTACCATATGCGTACGAAACAAAACTGTCATTGTACAAAGATTACAAATATATATCGAAGTATATTAAAAAAAAAGCATATATTGAGGGTATACAGCACATCACTTCAGATAAAACAGAGATTACAAACGTTTGCGAAACACTGCGTGTAGTTGAACTTAAGGTTGCAGTTGGTGTCAAAAGTTGTTTATACGTGTAGGCTCAAAGACATCGGTGCGCGTTCCTTGTGATTGGATTCAATTTTGTACCAGTGTTACCGTGTGTATATTGAGTTTGCGTTAACTTTCTCAAACCAATGGGAGTAAGATTCATATCGGCTACACGTTTATAACTCATCAATTGTGCCCATGACTTGAAGGTATAGCATTTAAAAAGAAGCAACCTCGTGTACGTACATAGAGCGTTTCGCAACCTCGTTTAAGTTAATTGGCTCGTAAGTTCAAAGAACTATTATTTGAAAATATATCTTGGCATAACCTATGGTATTTGCTAAAGGTTTTTATAATAAGATGCAAAATTGAAATAGTTATCACTACAGACATATAAGGTATTCATTTTAAGCAGAAAATTTAACAAAATACAGCTGGAAATTTAAAAAACTATGCATCGATTTGTTTTTAGAATGTTCATGGAATATGGGCCTATGTGTTATTTTGATTGTGGTCGTTATGTTTGTTTTATTTTATAATATTATAATGGTTGTTAGTTCCTTACATTAATCTGTTAATCCTTAATTTCAGCTTTGTTGAAAGAGATTCTCTTCGGTAACTTTAGAACTCATTAAATTATATCAGATAAGAAACAATCGCAGAGAGTAGCACAGACGCCAACATAGCACCGAAGGCTTCCGCGCCGCTGCATGTTGACTCGACGCTCAACGTCACCGTTGCTGATCCGGCAAGGGGCTCGGGGTCAGCGGCATGAAGCACCAAAGTGTAGGTTGCCATTGTGCCTTTGTCAAGCGTCTTGCTGGTCGCCACTTTCAGTGTACCATCTGTCCCGTAAACGAAGTCAGAGTTGGTGTCTCCGGCTAAAAATAAATACATGTTATTGTTATAGCTGTTTATATCTTAACATTGAACCACGAGATTATAATGGACCCTGCATATTTTTGCAAACATCATCGAGATTCCAGCTGATAAGGATGCGGCCTCATTGCACCAAGTTTTATACAGCTACCATACGTTGCAGTATGGTTTGCTTGCAGATGTATGATTAATATAACCTTGTAATTGAAAAACTCAGTGTTGTTATTTAATCCGGTACGAATTACAATGTTAATCAATAAGCTTGATAAATCCGAATTAAATAATGTTGGTAGAAAAATTGATTCAGATATAAGCAAAGTATTCGAACAAATAAAAAGGAGTTTAAAAATGTTTTGAAAACTTATCTTACAGTTTATGGAGTATGTGATGGTATTGCTTGCGTCTGTGGCTGTGTATGTGCCCACCAACGTGTCTGAAATGATGCACGATCGTTGTTAACCATAGAAAGTAATAATACAGGGTTCCATGTTCATTTAAAGTTTTAAAAGTCTAAAACATTTATGAAATGTTTAAGAGCTGCTACATTTCAATTTGCCTGCAAACATAAAATAAACTCGCTCACACTTTATTGGATCAAACAAGGATACGACTTCATCAAAATAGCTCTATGGTTTATGATTATTGACACATGTGACTGAAAATGGTACATTTTGCTGAAAGGCGTAAGTAAAGGAGAGCGGTATTATTTTTCAAATCAGTATATGCCAGTTATTGTTTCTTCATTGATTGCATCATGGATATTCTCATATCCGCCCGACAAAAAACCCGAAGTCATGGTTCAAATATTGTTTACATATGACGTTAGTGTCACATTGTATGTACTTTTTACCGTATTCTAAAGTCCCACACAGCGGACGCATAATTAAAGCTTATTTATCTCGGAATACAATTTACCAGCGCCAGAGTTGTCCTCAACGCATGCAGTGAATTGTGCTTCTGCGTAGGCTGGTGCAACGTTCGAAATAGGGAGGGTAATGGTGGCTGTCCCAGTACCGCTGTCTACACTATCAGTAGCCCTGAAAGTATAACATTTGGCGTCAATCTAAAATAAAGGTTAAAGAGTACGAATAATGATATGACTTTTTTCAAATGGCCTCCATGTTAAAAGAAGTTCTTGGAGACATATAAAATAAAGTAAATTTTAAAATATCGTGACCATAGTCGGAAAACATATATTTTAAAGAACCTGTATTAATAAATGTTGGCGTTACCGCTTCTGAACGGTCAGCGAAAATGTAAATCATTGAGAGTGTTACCTAATTGGTGAGTACTCAACCTAACACTAGTCCAATTACAGTAAAATTAAACATTTAAACAAAAGGCACTTTGAAGTTAAAATGACATAATTAAATATGTACGTACTCAACTTCAAAGATTAGAGTTGCATCCGTTGCAAAATCAAGCGTCTGGCCGGTTGCCAAGGACACTACGCCAGATGAAGCGTCTATCGTTCCTTTACCACCCGCATCATTAACGAGAACATAGGAGGCAGTACCGCCAACAGTTGCTGTGGCTGTAAAGAGGGCTGTCCCAGCAGCGCTGCCTTCTGCTATTGCGTTCGCGGCTAGAATCGTAAAACCGCCAGTTGCGCCAGATATAGCTCCCGGAGCTGTCCATTCAGTTACCGCTGCATCTGGAAAGAAAAACGAGAATAGACAGTTTTTGTTGGAGATAAAATCTATAAACAAAGTGTGATTTCAAAATAAAATTAACATGGCGATATGAGCAAATGCCCAAATCTATGAATCTGGAATATGTATGATAATGAGTTCAGTATAAGTAAACGTTAACATCAAATTGCGAAAGTCCATAATATGGATATCATATTTACGGTATAATTGAACAGTGATTGTATTTTATTGCATGTTTGGCTATGTATTTTCAGACAATCACATTACCTTATTTAATTTGCAAAACACATTTAAATTAAATTGCTGCAAGATTCAGTTTGGAAGAGAAGTTATTAAGAAGAATTGCACTCAACCGAATGATAGCACTTACAATGTAGGTTTGAATGTATTGATGGATATGATAAAGCATCTTGCATCTTGCACGTTGTTTTACGACAGTTGATGGGATTATTGTGATCATTTTTGTTACTTGTTTACGTGATTTCCAATGATTGTAGTTAACATTATTTGCCATCATTCGTCCTAAAGTACTAATTATACAGACAAATTATTGCTTTTAAGATTCGCTAAAAATAGTCATGCACGTGTTACACTAGTATTAGTTGTCATCTATGTGCATTCTGTGTGTTAAACGATATTTCATTTGGCACATGTAAAATATGAATGTTAAATATTTGAGAATTGGGTTTCCGGCAAAACAGTCAATATCGTGCTATTTGCTATTGGTAAATGTACTTGATTTAATTATCGAAAATTTGAATTTAGCGTTTCTTTTCAGAAACCACTAAATACGTGAATGAAAACAAGTAGGATAATAGTCTAGTAACAATGCTTAAATGTTGATATTGTTGTTCATGTTGTTCATAAGTTAATTGAGTCTTTTTAAAATTTATAAAAGATTGCGTACTTGCCTAATCAAAAGCAATTTAATACAGCTCCCTGTGTTATCCCTGATTTCTCAAAATCTTGATAATGCGCCTATATAGAAAACTTATCTTTTTGGCCTTCACATTAAAACAGTAAACATTTCAAATACCTGCATAAAAGAACTGTATAAAATGCTTATCATGGAGTAAGGTCATTGCTTATGCTACGGTCACATATCCAATGGGCCCTTACGATTTTTTTCTATATTGGTTGTATTTTCTATGATTTTGGTAAATTGGAGATAGCCAAGTGATCTGCAGCATCTGTACGAAGTCACATTTTCTGCGAGACTTGTTCCTTTTCTGATTACGTATGTTAGCCGCAGGTGTACCGCTATAAGTTAGTAGGCATTCTAAAGTCGTCGGATAGACGTACGATATAAGTTGTTTTTATTCCGTCCCATAATGATACGGCACCTGCAAAAATACTGTAGAGACCGTATTTGGCCCGTTCGATGCCCATGCAATGTGTACGCCGTGAATATTCGGGCTTACGGCCGACACAGCAGAACTTTTAACTCCACGCTAAATGTTTCGATGCGCTTCACGGCGAGGTAATAAAGCAACATGCGCCCTGACCGGGAATCGAAACCGGGTCGCCTAGGTGCGAATCGGGTGCGCTAACCGGACAACCATGGAGAAGGGAACCGATGGATATAATGCTGGTGTTTTAGTTATGTAGCGTCAATGCAATACAATGCGATTTTCGAATGTTTTCTTTATTAAAAAATTAACCCACACTGGATATTATCAGAATATTTCGAGAGTTCAACCAATTTTGAATTAATTGCCTTGTTTGAGAAAGCTTAATTTCGCTTTCGGTCTATGGTGTCAAAGATCCTAATTTGATCCATAAACATCATTTTGGACCATATCGCTCCGTGCAGTTCACATAAACGATCGAAATTAAAAAATATGTAGGTTATTAAAACACAGCTTGTGCCGTATGCTTGGAATAAATGTCAATTTCATATATTATATACTTGTATTTGTTTGGTTTTTTTAAACTCGATTTCTGAAAAGCATTCGTTTATTAAAGTAGAACTTAATCTACTAAATATGGCTGACTCTAAGATATCATTAAGTCAAAGATCTTTCAACATCCTTATTGTTTTCTTTTTGATAATTCTATTTACAGTAAGAATATGGTAGCGAATATATTAACAAACCAGATCTTTGAACACCGCAGAACACCATAACACAGAAAATAATTTACCGAAACATCGTGACAAAGAAGATCGCAGTTGTGTGTGCAGCGTTTTCCAATCAGACGGTACGACACTTCAGCCCCTACCTCATACTTTAAACTGCAGAATGCTAGGGTTTCTACGGCAGCAAGACAAAACATAAACTTATTTAGACAGATTTAATGTGAGTTTGTTTTTTTCAATTGCAAACAAACTGACACCTGAGGGCACATTGACTAATATTTGAGAAATTATATTCAATGTGTTTTCGATGGGCTACAAATGCTTTTGCATGCGCCATTAATAAATACCAAATAGGCTTTGGATTAAATAAATACCAACAAAAGTGCAAGGTTAAACACTGCACTCTCTGCGTTTTGAATATGATTTTCTTTAAATATTTACATTTCCATCCAGACAATGTTTTCATTGCAAAGAAAGTGAAAGAACACTTTGTTATCCGTATTCAAGGACAAATAAGATTTGCAGACAGTCCCCGGGGATTTTAAAGTCAAATACATACAAACACAGCTTGTTATTAATACAATGCCTTTTTAACAAAAAAAAATCAAAACAAAACATTTGTTGGTACGATGCATCTTGAATTGTGTGTTACCACGATTCATTTATAACGAGGCGCTGAACAGGCTGTGCCCTGCGCCGGTGTTTTTTCTAAAACACCTGAGAAAACACAGGATAAAATAATCAGGTAAACATAGACAAGTAAATATGTAACTCATGCTTTAATATATGTTTTATTAATAAAGTAAAATTCTAGGATAAATGTAATACTTGAAAGCCATATGGGTTTCTTATACTAATAAACATCAAGAATGTAATATCAAAATGGGTGTATCATTCTTCTATATACAATTAGTATTGAGTGTAGTGAGAGCATTTTGTGTGTCAAATTACATTGCACTGATGCAATCAGTTTAATTCATTAAACCGGAAAATATAATGCAATTATCAAGTAATATATCACTGATGTATTGCTATAAAATATATAATGGAAACCATAGGCCAGTTATCGGACCCTTTTCAAAGGCACAAAACTAAGGCTGACACACAAAACAATACAGGCAGAGCATACATGCACCAGACAAGGCTTTTTCAACAAAATACCTATATTTCCATCACAATCTTTGAAAATATTGTGTGGACCAATATCATTTATAAGTGCGAATGGCCGAAAAAAAAACTGTTTAAAGGTAAAAAGCTATATACATAGACGCACAAGTCTTTTTTAACATTGAGATTTGAGTCAGAAATTATAGCAGCATGTGAGTCAAATAAAACTATTGCTCTCTCTCTCTCTCTAACAGTATCGGGCAAAATGATAAGTAATTAAAGAAAATAGGTGGCACGATAGTTGGATATACGTGACAAATGATACTTGTAGAAGGTATCCATTTTAAACAGTTAATTAAAGTTTTTAAGAACGTTGTTTCGTTTTTTTATTACTCGAAATGTTATGTTGCAGCCCAATATGTCTTGACGTAAACTGTGTGACATCATTTTAATTATATTGACAGATAACTTGAATGTCATTTTAAACACGTTTAAACGCTACAATTGTGTTTTTATTTTAATATACACGGAACTTATAAAACACTTCATGTGTATTGCAGCCAATTATTGCATAAATTCCGGCAAGTCATACGTTTATGTGTCATTTTGCCTTGATGATAAAAACATATTTGAATTAAGTGGTTAATTTTCATTAAATCATTGAAAGAAAACGGAATATTATCATAAAACGCATCTTACCAGGTGAAACGTCACCTGTTTCACCTTGGTTTATGGTCACTAAGCCGGACAAGTGGGTTTTCTTTGGGTTTTCCTGTTTCCCCCACAACACAAGACCACACTCCCGCGTAGAATAGTGCCAACGAAAGTGATTGATATCATGTTGTAACAACTTGTTTCACAATCGTTGTAAAATAAATATGTTTAAACTAGTATAGCACCGTGGTACACATAGTTTTTAACTCATCTATTGTTCATAAGACCTCCTAATGCTCGCTTACTAGCAAATTTTAATAAACTCGTTGAATACAATTGTGTTCTAATTGAGGACTCATTACAGATTCTATATATCTTCATTTAAAAATAAATATTATTTTGTATTGTATATGCATACCTAGATGTTATTGTCAACGATCCTTTATGTTTAAATTATTTATAGACAGAAATTAAACGCATAACACAAACAATATACATCTTTGTATGGATTACTTTGAATTACTTATGTGAATGAAATTAATTAGATACAACTATTTCTATCATAAGTCACTGATAGTAGTTTTACGTATCACTATGAAACATGCTCTTTGCCAACAAAAACTATTGGAGCTTTATTAAATATACTCCGTTGTTTTATTTGCAATATCAACGCGTTCAAAATAACTACCGGGTGCATTTTTATGAGGGACGAGATGAAGTGTTGTATATATCAACGGAGTAACAGTGGATGTGATTACTCTATAATAGGTACACTTATTTAAATCGCTCAGGCCATTTTATAGGGTAACATGAGCAAAACGTCTACTTTATATTTTTTTCAGACACTTGTAATATTAAGTCGTTTTGAATCGTTTGATTCAATTCAAATTTTTGGGTGTAAAACCAGCCGCTCGGAATGTTCAGTCGGTAAGAGCACCAGGCTAGCCGCACAAGGAAACACTATTAATCCAGATAATTAAATAATACAGATAATTGTATTTCTAAATACAAATATCGTCTGATATTAAAAAAATGACTTTTTTTCAATGGTCGCAATTATTTTTTCAAATTAACAGATACAATTACTTATTTCTGTTAAGCAATTGAAAAATTATCACTTTATCAAATATTTCACTTGCCATACAATAAACACGAACTAATTAACTCATTTTATGTAAGTTTTGCTTGAGCATTTAAGTTATTTGATTGTTCATAAAATACAACTTTTGCCACTCTTATATGTTTCCACTCAAACCGTGTTGATGTATGTTAAACCGTGTGTTTTAAACGAACGCAATGCGAACGCACACAACATGTACGTGTGATTTGCTGATTTTAGTTTGGTCAAAATAATTAAGAAACATTAAAATTGATTCCGCTTTCACTCTGCGACGATCCTGTGTTTCCATGATTTTCCAATGGGCGCGGTCATTTTCCAGATCATTTACATTGGGTAAATTATCTTGAAATGTTATATCATGTACAGTTTATTTCAATATTGAAATGTATTTCAAAATATATATATATATATATATATATATATATATATATATATATATATATGCCTTGCATTTTATCAATCTGATTTAATCATTTTTTCAAAAATAAATGCTTCCCGCAAGCAAATAAGATCTTGCATTTACGACAGATTAATATTTAAAAGTATTGTTTTGGTTAATTTTCAATTAAAAACATGAGTACAAGTGTACGCACCCTCCAGAACACTTCGATTTTGTTTCCATTGTAATTCTAAAATTCCTTTCTTATTCTACAATTATTTAACAAATTATTCTGTATATAATGCTGTTATTTCGGTAGTTTATGTTTGATATCAATCAAATATCCTTTGTGCGATAAAACCGAAGTTCCTGAACGTTAATAATGATAGTTTGTGTTGTCGTCGCTTTTCAGTTGTAATTGTTATATTATATTCTCATAGTGTAAATCAGGTCAAATTATTCACAACAACACATATATCAATTTCTTATTCGAATTTATGCATATTTTATTATTAAGGTAAAATTATTCTTTACATGGAATAAAGATTGACTAATGCTACAATCAACTATCCGTATGGATTGTTATTCTACCCAAAGTGGGTTAGGTATGTCAGGGGTCTTCGGCAACCGTGTGAAAGGGGACCCGCGTTGTGCCCTATCATTTTTTTGATAAATCCAATCGCGAGGAGCCTGTAAGTAAGATAAAATGGTGCGCAGGATTTCATGCGGACGCTGCATGGTACTAGGACGGGAGACGGGCGGGAGCCATCAGATACACGTACGATTGATTTTTAAACATCGTGCGGGGCTCGTGAGGGACTCGCACAAATTGTAGAATACTAGAACGATTTGAAGAGCCTGGAACTAAGTTCGTTCCAAAACCATACGGCATCCGCCCGAATTATGTTGGGGCCGTACTGGACCGGTGCAATTTTGTCTTTAACGTGTATGTTTGCTTACGGTCTGTTAGAAATCTTCTCACATCGGAATCTTTTAATTCGCACTCCCGTTGCGCTCTACAGCTAATTAAGAACCCAAAGAATCACGCCGGATATCCAAGGTAGCCTCGCTGCCGCAATGATGTTTTGAAAACTTTCAGCGTAACTTTGCACATACTGGCGCGTTATTCCGTATTTTAGGATATGTAACTGTTCTCTTTAGTTCAAATGTAACGTCATGACAGTAAATATGCGTTTTCAGAATGTTTGTTTTCTAAATTAATGGATTATTAAAAATAAACAATGCATAATGTACCATTCTCTTAACACATTCCTAATAGTATCGGAGTATTTCAGAGTTTACCAAATTTAATTATTTTATTAAATAAATACAAGTTAATTTCGCTGATGGTCTACGGTATCAAAGGTTTGCATTGAATCTAAAAAAGATAAATTTTGACCGTATCGCTCCGTGTAAAATGGCATTTGAAAAAGATGCTTATTAAAACACACGCGTTGAAATACATTTAAGTTGTTTAAAAAAACAAAGCTTACGCTATATGCTGGCAATAGCATGTCAATTTCATATATTATATGACTGTTTTTGTTTGTGTTCAACTCGTTTTCTGAATAAAGTCACTCTTTCATTAAAGTAGATGTAATTCATCAATGATTTATTCGTAACAAAGACTTTAAGATATCAATATGTCGACGGCGTTTAAACATCCTAATGTGCATTTATTTATTTATGCTAATGTTAGTTATTTTGAGTAAGATAATAGTAATGAATCTTTTAACATACCAGATTTCTGAACGCCGCAGATCACCAAAGCACAGAAAACAATTTTCCGAAACATCGTTGCAAAGTAGATCGCAGATTGTGTGTAGAGCGTTTCTCAATCAGCCGGTAAGGCACTACAGCCCCCGACCTGTCAATTTATACAGCAGAATGCTAGGGTTTCTACGGCAGCAAGACAACATTACCTTATAAAAACATAATGTTATGTGAATTGCAAATTCTAATTGCAAACAAACTGACACTTGATGACACATTTCAATTTGAGTATTTTTATCCATATGGTATCAATCATAAATAAATACAAAGTAGACCCTGGCGGCTCTGAAATTAACAAAAACAGACGAATGTTAAACACTGCACTGTATGCGTTTTGAAAATGAAATGCTTGAATATTTACAATCTCATGCTTTCAATGTTATTTTCTTTGCAAAGAAAGTGAAAGGATTTTTTTCGTTTTTTATCCCTGTTCCTCGATCCAATTGACTTGCAAACAGTCTCCCGGGGATTTGAGTGGCAAATGCAATGACAAATGAAATACAAATACATCTTGTCATTATTTTGATGCACCTTTTGTCAAAACAGAAAAAGAAGTATATGTTCGTACGGTGCATCGTGAATTGAATAGACGTTTTAATTCATAACGACACGTGGAACAGGCTGCGCCCTTTAAGAACACACCTGAGCAAACACAGATTAAAACGTAGGGGTAAAAACAGCAAGGTGAATATGAGCGGTTCGTACTCGTTTTAATAAATTGCAACTCAACCTTAAAAAGTTGTACTATTAATAAAATAATACTCTTTTTCTATAAAATTAAAAGTATTGAAAATAGAGATTTTGTGTGTCACTATTGCACTTTCACATTACAATGCACTGATGCAATCAGTTTAAATTGTTTGAACCGGTAAAATAACGTAATTATCAAGTTCTAGCACTGATATACGGCTATACTAAAAAAGACCAGTACCCAAATATTTAACGAAGACCAAATTTCAAAGACACAAGACTAAGGCAAACAGACAATTAACGAGTGACCCAAAACATAATGAACAACCCAAGCAGATAATACATGCATAAGAAAACCTATACACTAACAAATGATGTAATAAGCTGACTTTTTCTCAAAAATTAATTTTAATGTCGACCACAATCAACAAATATTTCGATGAAACAATACAATTTACAAGTGTGCTAGTCCGAAAAATAACCATTTTAAAAGCAACTTCCAGTAAGTGGTTAAGTAGATATGGAGCGTACCATGAATCAACTAGCTGAATCATGGGTTCATACTCTCCATTAGATGAACATTTACTCCAGATTCATTTCAAACCAACTAAGAGATTAAGAGGTATAAAGCGGTCATAAAATTGCAATGGACGGAAGGTGAAGAACATTCTGATAGCCTGTTCGATACAGAGTGGTGTATATATGGAATTTCATTGGCATGTAACCATGCTGACATTAAATTATGACGTCATCAGTAACTATGATGGCACAACCGACTTGGCATAAAACCAGACACTCTGACTTTCAAAACGTAATTATTATACGCTGCCAATACGGGCATGCATGTGTGTGGTGGCAGGGGGTGGGAGGAGGTTAAGAAATTTGATGCCCGATGTTTAAATCAATTTTAATAAAGATAATACTGATAAATAACTTTCCATGATCAATATTAATTATAAACATAATAAAATCTGCTAAACACAACAAAATACTTGAGGTAGATCTGGTCATAGATACAAATACAAACCTAGAAAAAATAAAGTGCAATTAAAGTTGCAACTATCCATGAGGAAATAACAAAGCTTTCATTGAAGGTGATTCAAAACCCAACAATCAGCTTGAAATTCTTGTCAAAATGAAATCATTACAATCAGAAAACATTTTTCAACATGTGTAGTCAAGAGTTTCAAACATTACACTTTATTACGTACAGGCAGGTTACATTTGTGTCATAGACAGAATAATAGTGACATAACACATAGTGAGTAATTACTTCATCGCAACATAAGCTCTCTCCTGTTGACACACAAAAGTTAGTCCAATATATATATATATATATATATAATTGTCATTTACATCCAACAGCTGACCAACCATTTCTTTTACATCAGTATTTTTCCTTGCTTTAACATGTTTTGCATCATGTTTCACCCCACTACTTTGTTTTAACAAGTTGTCTGTCATCTTTACAAGCAGTCTGTGCCGAGTGAAATGTCACATTTGCACTTTGAGTTGTTAGCTTCTTCTTTACTGTCTTCACCATTACTTCAACCAAATTATCATTTGAAATATTGATCGTTACACATTATTATACCATTATATTGCATGAAACACTTATTTATTCATATGGTCGTCTTGGAGACAGGACACACTACATATGCCAACATACGCAATAGCCACAATCTGTTCTTTGTGTGTTCTATAGCACCAGTAAACACACCTTCAAACTTCACATTTCTCATTGCACGCTTACCATCTCGATACTTGAATGTTTCTGATGTGCTTTTCAAGAGCAGGGCCATAAACAGAAAGAGACTGTCGTGATGTTTGGCAGATGTCAGCCATTTTATTCTTACTGTTTGTTTCTGTCTTATTCAATGACCAATTTGAATGACCAAGCATAACATTTGACCAAATGACGTTTGAGACCCGACTATTTCTTGTAGAATTCCTTAAACATGCGTTTACTAGAGTCGATAGCACTACAACAGTCTGTTGTCATCTCCTTCTTTCTGTGTCCACTCCGCTTTCTTGACATCTTTGATCATAAGTTGGTGTGGTTTGTTCGTGGTTGGATCATCATATTGGCAGTAATTTCATCTTCAATGAATGCATGGTGCGACCTAGCAAATGTTTTTTGTCAGAAGTAAGCACAGACAATAATACTCGAGTATAGCATGTACTTTTTGATACACTTCAATTAAATAATTATGCATAACTATAAGTTCGTTATACAATACTGCAATCCTCTTTAAAATGCATTAATCTGACAGAATTCTCTGAAAATAGGAAATTATTTGTGATTGCAAGTTCAATTTATATATTGTATATATATTTATCCAGCAAACAAGCCATAAACCTCTATCATGGACTGCATTTTTTTCCAGTTGCAGTATACATATTGGTATACAATTAGCTGCAGTTCTGTACAGCCTCCTTTTGACCTGAGACCTGACCCACACAGTTCCCCCTGTCGGCTGACTGTTGATATCTGGTAAATGACCTGCAACAGAAAAGTGTTTGGTTTTGTTGTTCATTTAAAACTAGGAAGTAAAGTTCACCTTCTTATAACCAATAGCATATGACATCTTCAGATGATAAGTGTATAAAATGATAACACAAAAGGTATCATTTCGGGCCTGAAAGGAAATTTTTCATGATCAAACCTCTGATGAATGAGAATGCATTTGTAATGACTAATTTTGAGCTGACTGAAATCGCCGCATAACTCATCTCAGAGTTTCTCAGTTCGAAGCTTAGTAGTTCTCAAAGCCGATAAATGTTGGGTACATAAATTTTGGTTGATCTTGATTAAATATTCGTTGATTTAGTATTATTTACAGGGTAAGTACATATTTACTGCATTCAGTATAGTTGTTTCATAGCAGTGTGCCCCGATGAGCGCTGCATCAATGGAAATGATAAAAACATATGTTTAAATAGTATTGTAGTAACCATGGATTTTATAAATAAGCCATTCATACTAAATTGTAACTTAATTCAAATTAAAATAGGTGTTGTCAGTGCTGGGACCAAGACATCTTTATTTAAATTATTTCTCCCAGATCAGCAGCAGAATTTGACATTAACGGCTGACCGTCTGACATTCACTAGCTGATCGATAGGCCGGTCAAGCTTATGTAGAGGCTAGTTAGAATCTAGACCGACTAGTCAAAGGACAATGTTATGTCTTCAAAGGAATTAAAAGCACTAAATAATCGTCAAAATATTATTTATCTAAAAATACAACCTTCGGGGATGTTATAGCAGGTGCTCTGAAATGGCGGCTGCAGGAATGCCTTTCATCGGAATAATTTGCATTTTTTTACTTAAGGGTTAAGGTCCTCATTGTTCATGTCACATAATTTGCAAATAGACCCATGAAAAGACAACAAGCGATTATATTAGATCATGCACGTTTTATAAGACCTTTACAGTAAGCAGATATTATGGTTTACGACGTAAATGTATACACGTCCACATAAGATTCCGATAAATAGGTGTGCAAAGCGCAATTGCGTGGTATTAACGGGTACGACCTAGTTTCGGGACGAACTACATATGTTTTTTGTCCGTCTCGCTCAAATTTCGCAAACTTAAATCAAGCTTATTTTGTAGCGGCCGGGATGAATAATGGCAAAAACAAACATGGAATTTTAAATGTAGGAATAAGATGTTTTCTCTCTCAAAATGGTCGAAACAAGTTCGCCATCCTTGACATTATTTCAATGTCACATTTTGCACTTCGTTTTCTAACAAACTAGCACGTTACACTCATTCTTTGCAAAGGTGTATATACTTATATGGAAGTAGATGAATGACAACTTTAATTAGTCTTGAAATCGATTTTACAACCCCTAACCAAGCTATTTGTGGGCATTATTACCTGGTTGGTACACATGATCAAACCCCTATTACACAACTATGTTTGCAGCCGTAGGTCTATTATCGCATAATACACATGATTTTTCTACCAGCAGTTGATTGGCAAGACAACCTTGTGGTCGGATACTAGCGTCCGTCGACAGGTCGGTGAAATCTGTAAAATAAATGCATAGTCACTTACGAAGGCATGATGTTGTGCGAGAGCGTGGTCTTGTGCCGACCCTCGCTATTTGGTAGGTAGTCACATGTATTTGTCGTTTACCAAGTCTGTTCAAATTATGTTCTTGCGGTCCAAACAGTCCATACCCCTGTGGTAGCAAGTTTCCCATATACTTAATAGTAAGATTATGCCCAAGACCATTGACATTTGGTATGAAACCTCATTTAGTGGTTCTTACCAAAAATTGTTCAAATAATGCCCCTGGAGTAAAAGCTGACCAGGCCACTGGGCTGGTATTCATAAAATTTATTAAGTCTTTCACATTCAAATTTAATGCAAAATGCAAGGGTTTTTAAAAGGTATGAAGGTATGCAAATGAAAATAGGGAATCTAAGATATAATTAAGTTAATATATAATATGGCCAGTGAGATACTTAACAACGAAAATGACTTATGTTAAGAAAGGACTTAAGATGTTTTATGTTTACCGGCCCAGGAATCCCAGGTTTTCCGTATACTTATACAGTTAAATCTTAGAAATTTTAACCTTTTAAAACACAAGTCCAATACTTTTAATATTGATATGTAGCCTCATGCAGTGCTTAGTAACTACCTACATCCAAAGCAACCAATGACACTCTTAGCAAGCAGTGACTTCCTTAGCAATAAATGACTTCCTTATCAACGACCTACTTAAAAAGCACTCAGTGATTTCTTTGGCAACCAATGACCTCCTTAGCAACCGCTTTCTTCTTCAGCAATAGCGGCCTTATTGACAATCAATGATTTCCTAAGCAACCAATGACTTCCTCCGCAACACCTTTACGCTTTAGCAACCAATGGCCTCCTAAGCAACTATTGACTTACTTAACAACAATGACTTTCTGAGCAACCACTTACTTCCTTAGCAGCTACCTACATACATAGCAACCAACCACTTTTAGTTGCAAATGATAATATTCTCAACTACCTACATTAAAGCAGCCAATGGTTTCCTAAGAAACCAATGAATTCCTGAGCAAGTATTGACTTATATAGCAACACTACTTCCTAAGCATCCAGATACTTCCTTCAAAGTACTTTCCTTTTACCAACTACCTTCATCCATAACAATTAATGACTTCTTTTAAAAAACAATGACTCCCTTAATAGCCAATGACTTCCTTAGCAATCACTTACTTCGTAGCAACTACTTACATCGATGGAAATCAATGACTTCCTTAGCAACCTATGATTCCCTTAGCAGCCTATCACTTACTTAGCACCTTAAGACATTCTTAGCAAAAACTGACTTCCTTAAGGGGCCTTCCAAAGTGCGGAAAAGTGGCAGGGGAAGGCCAAATATTACACCGTTTCAAAACTTCATATTTCATTTAGTTTTAATGAACGATCATTCTCGGGAATAAAACATATATTCTTTGTGACATGGTTTGGGGTAGTAAGGAGTTGACCAAATTTGACGATATAATATTTTATTAGATTTTGGATCAAAAAAAACTTTCTTTGTTTTTTCTGAAAAGTCTATCAACAATATAACTTTATTTTTATGTCAAAATGCCCCAAGACTACCTAATCATCAATGGATTGTGGGTTCTTGATGGTATCATTCCAAATAAGAAAGACATTCAATAAAAAATGAATTAATATATGGATTAAATTCATTTCCTGGTTACAAAATTGAAAACAATATTTCTTTAAATAGCGACAATCACCACAAAGCCTCAAGACATGTTTAATTGGGTAGTACTGACAATTCTGACACAAAAACATATTTCTTTTTAATAACAATATAGTGTGAAAACATCATACTCCTAAAGTGATATTTTCAGCTGCAGTGAGGTAAAATGTGACGTTTCCATGTTCAAGCCTTGTCCGAATCCTGCTGTCTACGGAAAACATTCATGTTCTTCTCCATTAAACTTTGTTTTCTTTTGATACATGAAATATAAAATTAACATTATGACCTTAACTATTTCGATCTGTAACTGTTTATATTTGATCATATCAACGGGCCTTTAAAGGCGCACAATATAAGTTGATGCATTTTTTGTCTTTATTTAAACGCTTATTATTTCAGGTTCAACTCATTTAACTTATATAATAAAAAAACAAACTTTTAGAAAAGCAAATGACCTAGGTACAGATTAAAACATATTAACCTTTATAAATGTGGTTTTTGAATTAATAGACATAAATTCCCCAGTTCAAAAATCCCCAAAATATTGATTACATTTTTTATCTGTACCTAAATGTACCTAAAAATGGCATCAACCTATATTGTGCGCCTTTGTATGTTAAGTTGAACAGCCTAACGTTTTGTGCATGGATATCACACTAAATATAATAATCAAAATGCAACTCAATATTAAATTTGTACTCAGATCCATTTTTAAGTGTTTACCAATTAACATGATGTATTGAGGATGTATTAAATGGTTTGAGTCGTTAAACGGATGTATTGAAGACATATTGAATGACAATTAATTCACCCTTGTGTTAATGGTTCATTCGCATTGAACATAAAAAGCTACAGTTTAGTCTAAACATCAGTTTGATCATATGTTTTACAAATACATTAGTTGCACTCGTCAAAAGTTTACCAATAATACCCAGGTTATATGGAGTTACCCTTTTATCCTTAAAACGTGTTTGTCTCATTCATCAGATCTTAATAAAAAATGAGGTTGAGTCGGAAAAGCGAATTCCAAAATCCATATAAGCTGGCTTAAGCTAGGATTATTTCGGAGCCTAAGCTTCTACTATTTGTTTGCAAGGGAAAAGTTACGAAGTTGACCATGACTTGATAAGTAAATCTATAAGCTGCGTTCGTCATAAGAAACACCTTATATTCCTAATCTTTAGAAATGAGCAACTCTACAAACACAAGTTATTGTAAATATTTGGCCGTTGCCTCCCTTGCAAATGCTTCCAAACCATATTCAAGCTGAACCAAATTGACTTACATAGAGCCTAGCCGGCGACAGATTTCTTTCTGTCATGTAGAAATAGCAACCTTTAACAATCGCCTTGGGCTACTTGAACATGTATGAAACATATTGATTTTCAAAACGTATTGCTTACGAATACATGATACAAGATTCATGATTGATTTACAGAATATTTAGAAAGCCATGTCCATGTGGACAAATAAATATACAATACAGTGAGTTGATTCAATGCATACATATTACAAAACTGAACAACCAAAATCAAAGCGCTTAAAGCGTTGACTGGATCTCGGCCTGCAACGTTTTGTGAGTAAAGTCATGTAATTATTATAAACATCTAAAATTAGTATATGCTCGCTCATAGTTTCCTTTGCGAAACTTGTTGATTCTCAATGAGATCATAAAGTATAAGTCACTTGAAATGTGGACTACGCCAAATAGTTACTTATAAGGTATGGAGTAATTCTTAATATCATATAAAACCTTTGGTTTCATAAACAATGCACTGCCACGGATAAATCATTACGGAATTTTTGGTAAAATCTACTCTACACTTCAAGCTTGACTTAGGCGTATTAAATTTACTACCAGGCATGCCAGGTAAGCCAAATGCATCCCAACAAAATGCATTGGACATATTAATTAGGTTTATGTTTAATGCTTCTTTCTACAACGCTAAATACCTCTGGATCGAATCACATAATGTACATGTATCTTAATAATGCCCACAACGCATGTCAATCGTGGACAAATTGAATAGATTTATATCAATTTTTAAATATGCATTTGCATTATGCTACATGATCAAGATATTGGACTGAAATTACTGAGGCAAACTGAGAAATATTCACATACTTTCCGTTTCATTCGACATTACATGACTATGACACAAATTGTAGCAGGTCGATTTGATTTGAATGGTAAAAGTGTATAATATTCATTTAGTAATGGTTAAAAGGTTGTAAGTATGTACTTATACAAGTGAATGGTTTTACGCGACACAAATTTTACAAACACAAGTAAAAACTAACAATATCAATAAAGAAAATGTCAAATAATAGCCGATTTAGACAGTTTAAAACATAGAAAATTATACTTATGAATGAACTACAATCACCAAAAAATGATAGTAGGATAAAATGAAGTATTATAATTTCATTTAAAACATTATAAATTTCTCAAAATTTGTTAATGGTCATTATAATCTTATATCAAAGTACAATAGCTGATTGCTAATAGTATTGCTCATTCCGATTTTTATGGTGATGTTTTAAAGAAAATTCGTAAAATTAAAATGGTTCCAGCAGGTAATTGGGCAGATAGACTTAATGATTTAATTTGATTTTATTGAAACCGTGGATATAAAGGCAATATTTTGAAAGAGTATTTGCCTTCTAGTTTTTGAAGATGAATTCCTGAAACAAAATATAGGGTTGAATATAGCATCCTTACATAACCAAGCTTCCAGTCCTTTTGTTTTATGAAAAGTTTGCTAATTTATGTTATCTTTAAAACCTTTTTTGGCTGAATCGGAGTGTTTTGGCATGTGACTTCATTTTCATTAAATATTTTACATTTTCAAATCATTTGGAAGGAAAGATTAGCTGATACATGTCGCTTTTATTTTTAATAATGTTTTCTTTATTTTTTCCCAGTTTTAGTACAATGATGTTTTTTATTATGAAACTCTTTGATCACACAGTTTTAAACCTTTTATTTTATATAAGGCAGACTGTGTGTGATGTTCATAGTTTCAAACAATGACTGCTTATCTTTGAAATGTTTTTGCATTAGGTGCTCTGAATTGTATTCCTCCGTCTGCAGATAGAGTTGGGATCTCTAATCACAGAAATACTTGGGGTTTACCTATAAGTTTATCATTATTTGTTTTATTGTTAAGTTTCCTCAAGTTAATGCATACTTTGATAAGATTTACCTTTTACGTTTTTTCTTTATTACGGATTGTTAGGATAAGAGTGAGGTTTGTGCACTTAAACTGGTTTAACCCCCAGTAAATTTCAATTTACTGACCGTTCCAAAGCGGTACCTAACAATCCTTGATAAACATACCTGGTTTGTATACATATAATGTATGCACTGTGCTGCTTGTGTAGTTTTGTGCTGTTCTTCCATGTTTCTTGTGTGTGATTTTATGTTCTACGTCTTTGGCGTTTACCCAGTGCCATTAAACCGGGTTTATGTTTAAACTTTTTGCCACTGAGCTTGTTTCTGTAGCTTTTCGCATAAATATAGTTAAAACACAGCCTCAGGAATAGTTCACTGGTTCTTCCCCGACCTCGGGCAAATTTCCGCTGTTACACCGCACTGTTACCCGCTAGTGCACTGTTCCCCGCTGACGTCATAGTACGATGAGATAAGGGGTTTACCTTCTACCGTTTTGTCTGTGCTGTTAGGCGCTTTGTTTTAATTTCGGGATCAGACCACAATGGCGAGGTTCGAACAAATTTAGTAAAATACTTTACCCTTATATAAAGAAATAAATACGTAAGTGTTGTTCGATTAAATATTGCCCCCCTTGAGGAGAGCA